>NC_139243.1:22301896-22443354 GCF_977018435.1 Lepisma saccharinum | reverse complement strand
TCCTGCCTGCCTTAATTTGAAGTTAAGACAAAGAGACGTGAACGTAAGTGTATCTCTAAATGAAATCGACGAAGAGATGCTGGCTGACCTAAGTCCAGGCAAAGAATTGTAGAACTAATCCTGACATCTAGAGCAGAGAGATATGATTGAGTGGTCCACTTCACGTTATTGGCACCGAAGGGTGGGGGGTTCGAGTCCCAGCCTGGCCATAAGGGTTGCATTGTTAGCGTGATATTTTTTTACAATGAATGCAACTTAAATTCACAGAGCACAAATTAAATGTCGTTATACGAGGGTCACAATTTATATTTTGAGCCTTGGCAACACTGATTGAAGTTAGGCGCGATTTGACGTTTGCACGAAATCGTCTGGCATTATTGACCATAACGTACTTCAAATGTTTTGTCAATAGCTTCATTTGTGTTGTTTATGTTGCCTTGGAGATTGCGCGACAACAATAAAATGGAATTAACTCGTGAACATTTTCGTGCGATGATTTTTTACGATTTTCGACGTGGATTATCAAGACAAGAGTGCATCGATCAACTTACTTCCACATTTGGCGATGAAGCCCCATCCTTTGCCACTGTGAAACGCTAGTATAACGAATTTAATCGTGGCCGCCATTCGCTCACCGACGAGATTCGCGAAGGTCGTCCAAAATCAGTTGTTGTTCAAGAAAACATTGATGCTGTGCAAAACCTAATACTGCAAGATCGTCATGTGACATACTGTGAGATTGAGGCAACCATAGGCATTAGTTCCACCAGCATATATAAAATATTACATGATCATTTGGCTGTGAGAAAGGTATGTTCTCGTTGGATCCCACACAATTTGACAAAAACTCAAAAAGACGCTCGCGTCAATTGGTGCAAACAAATGCTCAATAAATACAATCGTGGTGCTTCAAAAGACGTATAGAAGATTGTAACAGGTGACGAGTCATGGATATAGGCATATGAGCCGGAACGTAAACAGCAGTCGACTGTATGGGTGTTTCAAGATGAACCCAATCCAACAAAAGTTGTTCGCGCTCGAAGCCCATCGAAACAAATGGTCGCCTGTTTTTTTCTGGAAAACTTATCATGTGGCAACTGTGCCTTTAGAGGAACGTAGAACGGTCAACTCTGAATGGTACTCAATAATTTGTTTGCCAGAGGTCTTCATTCAAATACGGAAAACAAAGAAACGCCGTCGGATCATTCTTCATCAAGACAATGCCAGCTATCACACATCTCGTCTAACAACCGACTTTATGAACAGTCAAAAAATCGAATTGATGGGTCATCCGCCGTACAGTCCTGATTTGGCACCCAATGACTTCTTCTTGTTCCCGAATGTCAAGAATAAATTGCGTGGACAACGATTTTCGTCGGCGGAAGACGCCGTTGATGCGTTCAAAAACCATATTATGGAGGTGTCTCAGGAAGATTGGAAAAACTGCTTTGACAAATGGTTCGAACGAATGCAAAAGTGTATTGACCATAAAGGAGAATACTTCGAAAAACAATAAAGCAGTTTTCAATGCCAAATTCCTGTTTTCCTGACCGATTGTCATTCTCAGTGATTTTTTCCGAATCTAGTCTTCATCGTTTCAGTATGAAGCTTTCGAATTTCACCTATTTGACGTCATTTTGTGTTCACCAATCTGATGCCCGCTGCTGATTTGGTACAGACGCATTTAGGGTGCCTCAAATTAAATCCGATGCCATTATTTTCCCGCTCGTACAGTTCCTCCTTAAGACATAGACCACCGCCAAGATGACCTTTTCTGGTGTTGGAGGAAACTAAATAACTCTTACTAATTTGAACAAAGGTTAGAGCTCGGCGGAAGAGGGGGTATCTAGAGGTCAGGAACAACAGCCAGAACCCTTCCAGTATAGGGATGTCCTCCCACACGAGGATAATAATGGCTTATCAGCACGCACTTGTTATCCACACTCAGGGGCACCGCTTATCATGGGGTCACTACTGCCAAGTATTGAGATTTGTTTTCTCCAAGCATAGTCTATCGCTTAATTTCCGGCCAAGGGACTATTCTTAACTTATTTTCAGTGTCCCTGTGCGAATGTTTTCCATAACAACATTACTATAGTGCTTGAAAACATCAATAAATTCTTTGGCTGCACCTTTGGCAGCTGCTTCGAATTTTTTCTCTCCTTTCCAAAAACCTCTATCATATTCCAAGATCTAAAAAAATGCATATGCATAGAATTCCTTCTAGAGCATTCACGTGATCGTTTAGTTTCCTTTGTGTGTTGTCTAGATATTATCAGCAGTTTAATAGATATACGTAGTCATGAAAGTATTGAGAATATCTAGACTACAGCGAAAGAAAACCTCATGAAGATTCACACAAATGTTATGGAAGGAATTCTAATTGCATCTAATCTTTCTGTTTTCGTACTATAATATCGCTTTTTTGAAAGGAAAGGAAAATTGGGAAACAGCTGCGATAGCGTCGGCCAGGGGTAGCGTGAAATGTAAGATTGTGATCTAGAAGTGTTACTTTTTCGTGTTTTTATGAAATGCAATGAAGATTTTTCAGTACTATAACACGAGGAATTTGAAGATAACTTTATTTATCACTTAATGCCACCATTTGTATAATCCCGCTTAGTCCCGCCATGAAGGAAAATCTGAAAATAAGCAGTTTCGCGCCAAAAATTCAGAGTGGGTCATTTTGTTCAGGTGTAAACACATAAGTGGTGGCGCTGTATGCAGGTCGTCATCGTTTCGGTTAAATATTTCATCAAACAACAAAAGAAGTAATGTATCAAATAGTTCCATAATCTACGTATATATATATAACTTTCTCAACTTTATTTTAAAAGTCTGGCTGCTTTTTTCTTCTTAAATAGTGACAAACAAAGAAAATAGCATTGAAACAATCACACCGTTTTTCGGAAAGGTGGCAGTGTCATACCACTTTATATTTCCAAAACGTATATTTTTCAGAAATGTATTAAACAATTTGAATGTATTTGTAAGTAGGCCTATCCTTAAACCTAAATTCGAATACAAGTTAAAGTTGACAATGCTTTTTGACATAACTCGTGAATCGTAAGAAACGTGGATTGACTTTTCTTTTGTCTGGCAATTTACGTAGAGTGCAAGAGTACCGTTGGCCGGAGACTGCAATAAAATCGGTGAGGGCCAGTAAACAGATGAACAAGAAGAGCAACGTTTCGTAACACCCCCCTTCCTTTCCAGTTGCGCCATTTTTGTTCTCTGAAGTGTGGAAATTGTATGGGAAGAGACGTATCCGCAAACTTGGTAGGAGATAATGTGACTTCCGGAGGAAGCCGGTATATTATCCGATTGTGTACCGAAGCAGATAGGAGTGACGTTCTCAAAAGATTTGCTCAAAGCCCGCCGGTTCATTCTGGTGGTGGTCTCCCTATTATTGCGGCGTCTTCTCACACAGTTTCCAAGGTCAGTCTACTTCCGGGGATTAATTTACTGGAAATGGGGGTGTCGAACGAAAGTCCACTGGACCCTCCCTATATTCCTTTAAATATCAAGGAGACGTTGATTGAAATAATTTCGGAAAAACGGTAACGGACTTTGTATATTTCGGAAGCCATATTTCACAGTTCGAACACCAAAAAGATATTGATAAAAATTTAATAAAATTCTGTATAATAGATGAAATAGAATTTTGAAAAACAAACGAGAAAATAAATTGAAATTAGAAACCGTAACATAATTTCAAAACCTCTTCTGTATGGTAGCGAATGTTCGTCAACATGATAAAACTAGAATACATTGTTCACAAATGAGTTTTTGTGCTGTCTTTACGTAGAGTCATGAAGACAAATTTAGAAGTGAAGAAATCTGAAATAAATGGAGGGTCGAAGCAATGGTGGAGGAAGTTAAAGATTATCAGTGAAAGTGGAATCAACATGTTCTAAGGATGCCAGATACCAGTCTGCCTCAAAAAATTATTAAATTACAAGCCAAAAGGAAAAATAAATTTAGTTTGACCATATCGCCAATGGAATGATCAAATGTTGCAGTCGCAGAATGGGCTTTGGTTATCCAGACCTGCAAGAGGAAGAAGAAGAAGAAGAAGAAGTAGAAAAAGAAGTAGAAGAAGAAGCCTTCGGTCTGAACACTGGTCGAATGAATTTGATAAATGAGTCAATTTTTGGGGGTGCGTGTGCAGTGCACGAGAAAAATCCTCTTATTTACAAATCCTTACCTGCAAGTTAAAAAGGGTTTCCAAGAGCCCCTTCAGAAAGGTTGAAAGTGCAGGGCCGTAAAGGGACCTGCACAAGACAAAAACAACACATTATAAAGGTTATGCGACACTAATGACTTCCTCGGAGACAGTGCAAAGGGCCGTGCTTCTTAGAACGCAAAAAAATATTACTTAAAACACTGTCATTATTTCACAACATGGATAACAAATCGTTGGGAAGGATAAAAGTGTGCACAGTATTAATAGACTCTAATTTATGAACAAGATTTAATACTTTGTGTGTTTTAAAATAAGTGGAAAACTGTAGAAAAAAAGTATCAAAAAATTAAGAGTTCGTGTACCATTTTTTTTGTACAAAATAGGTCTGCATGTATGTGTATGTAAGGAATTGTACGTATCACACAGTGCTGCTGAAAGAATTTCCTTGACTTTCAGAAACATTGCAACATGTCTTTGGAAAAGAGAGAAATGGAAGGAAAGAAAGATGAGAGATAGAGTTCCTCTTTTTATTTATTTCTTCTTTCCTAGCCTTTTCTCTCTACAGTGGAAGGAGAGAGAGAGAGAGAAGGAAGAGATATGAGAGAGAGAGAGAGAGAAGGAAAAGATATCAGAGAGGGAGAGAGAGAGATAGAGAGAGAAGGAAGAGATATCAGAGATCTCAGAGAGAGGGAGAGAGAGAAGGAAGAGATATCAGAGAGAGGGAGAGAGAGAGAGAGAGAGAAGGAAGAGATATCAGAGAGAGAGAGAGACAGACAGAGAGAGAAGGGAGGGAAAAAAGAAGCCTTGTCCCTGCATAGAAAGAAAATGGAAAGAGGAGAAAAGCGAAGTGTATTATCTCTCTCTCTCTCAAAAGAGAAAGAAAGGAAAAAGGAGGAGAAAAGACGAAAAAGAGAGCTACCTGCTTCCCTTTCCTTTCCCCTCCTCTTTTCCTTTAATAGAGGAAAAGAGAAGAGCGTTACGAGCTAAGGTTCTGTCCCAGCAGGTAACGAGAGGGAAGAGAAGAGGACAGTGTAGAGAGAGACAGAGAAAGAGAGCTCCTCTCTCTCTCTCTCTCTCTCTCTCTCTCTGTGTGTGTGTGTGTGTGTGTGTGTGTTCATTGTCCTCTTCTCACTTACTCTTTCCCTCTCTCCTTGAAAAGAACAAATGAATGAAGAAAATGATTTCTATATAATACAGTTCGCCGCGTACCCTGATGGTGATACTGTTCACGCCAAAATTTCTTTGCAAGCTGAGATGCTGAATATGTGAATTGAAAATTGTCCAATTGTAGGTTCACGTTGAGAAATATTTGTAATGTTTGAAGTCACTTTCTCCGCTACTTGCATGACCAAATCAAATCAACTTTCACTTAATTTGCGTGGCATCTGGTGGACTTACGCAGCTTTATTCTTATTTCTTGAAGTTTAAAATTTAAGAAACTTTTCAGTACAGTACGTACGGTCAGCTGTTTGCCTAGCCAAGCATGTCTATACTTCATCTGTAGCATGCGCGCCGACTACGTGGGTGCTCCGGGGCTCGAGCACCCACATAAATAATCTTGTGGGTGCGCCGCACCCACAAGATTTTTAGTTTGATAAAAACAAAATAAAATAAATATTTCTCACTTGCCATTATCAAAAAATAATATGCAATTGAGATGGAAGTTAAAATTTCTAACCTCTAAAACATAATTGTTCCAAATGTGTTTGTGCAAAGGCAACCAAGCAACACATTCCCCCCTTCCTTGCCTGTCTCTGGCCAAGTCAAAGGCAGTCCCCACAATAACAATGGAAGTATATTGTATTGTAAATAGAATCCCGTCTTTTCGGCTTGCTTTGATGTTTCCTTACAAGTGACACACTACAATAAGCCCACTCCATTCGTCAACAATTGTTTTAAAATAACTACTTGCCGATATTGAGCACTATACGGCGCACGCTTTTAGAAGAAACATGAGTTCGTCCAATACCCAGCCAGTGCTACTGCGTTGTTGCCAAACTAACTGCTAGCGCAAGGGAAGGACAGAAAATACGCGATGTGTCCATTATTTTGATCATGCATGCACAGTATATATGAGTACAGTGAAATAATATAGTGAATATTTCTCCACAGGATTATAATATCATATCACTGTAGCATATACGAGAAACCCATACCTGAAAGAAGCTTGAAGGTATTTATTTATTCATCACCGCTCTCGTCGTCTTCCTCGGTCTCCGTGTCACTCATTCCCGAGTCACTCTCCTGGAGGTTAATGATTAGATTTTGCACCCTTGGTGCCTGTACTACTGGTGCTAGGTTTTGAGAGTGACATTATTTAAAATTAAAATAACACACGGAACACACACTATTGCACGAAAGGGCTGTATTTAATCTTTTCACAAACTGTTCTTCGTGGCGCACGAGTGAACGATAAGGGAATAATTTTACACCTGCCTTGCTACGAAAACGCTGAACTCAAACTAACCCAGACTTTCAATGTTCGAGAACGCCCAGAACAATGAAGGGTCATTGTTTATATCGAGGCGAATTTAACACCCACAGTTTTCCCTACACAACAACAACTCAGCTGCGTCAATACGGTGGCAACAAAGAAAACAGGCGGAAGGAAATGAAAGGTGATGTTTTCCTTGTTTCTTCAAGGAACAATAACTCCGGCTGTAGGTGACGGAAATTCATGGGACTTGGACAGTCAGGTTCAAAATGTATTTCCCCATCTTACGATGAACCTTAAAGTGGCGAGTTTTATGAAAACTTCTTGTGCGCAAGAAAAATACAGAATACAGCTTTTAACTTCCGCGCCGCAGTCTCCTAACTGTACAACGTTGCACTCATGCCATTGGCTGATCGCCACGCACACCCTCTGCGTGGCCCCGCCCGATATCGCTTCTAAAAGCGTGCGTCGTATAATAAAGAATAAACCAAAACACAAAAAAACCGATTGTGACCGACTACCTTAATATTTGATTTTTTCTTCTTTTGTTTGTGATTTTAACTATACCTGTTACTTCTTGTACCTCTGAGCGGTTGTTTAAAGTATACAATACTTGATAATTACAGATCTAACCGCCATTGATATGCACCCACAGAAATTTTGGAAAGTCGGGGCCCTTGATCTGTAGGCAGGAGGAGGAGAACTTTGTGAATTAAATATTGCGATAAGTGGACATAAGAAACACATTTGTCTTGGTTTATTTTTAGTATTTCTTTCTCGAATATACTTCAGTGGGGTTTCAACCACCCCCAAGGACTCACGCGTTTCCTAGGACACAATCTAAAACTAACTCTCTAGCATTCTTAAACCCGAAGGTTCATGGCTGCAGCAACACAGGCCTTCCATCTGTCGCTATCCTGAGCAACATGTATATACTCTTTTCCATCCCTACCGATTTCCTTTAGGTTCATCTCTACGTCCATCTTCGTCTTCGTCTTCCTACTGGTCTCTTACCATCAGGTTTCCCAACAAGAATCCTGGAAACTCTTCATTCCTCTCCCATTCGTGCCACATGGCCAGCCCAACTAAGACGTGGGCGGATCTAGAATATTTTTTTCTGAGATTGGCACAGAATATTCTGTAAGCATATATGAAAAGATGTAACTGGAAATATGCTGGCGCATGCTTCAACCAACCCACTCCCCGACGTGCAGTCTGTCTGTTCACACTCTCTCTCCACTATCAAAACCTCTTCTCATGAAGTTAAATCTCTCATTGCCACATTACCCATACACCGCTCTTTAGGACCAGATGAAATTCCCACAATTTTCCTCCGTAACACTGCCGACTTCTTGGCTCATCCTCTCTCTCTCTCTCTTGCTAAATAGGTGCTTCTCTGAAAGCGTGTTTCCTCACATGTTCAAGAAAGCCAACGTTGTACCCATTCACAAATCTGAAGATAAAAATAGTGCCATATCATACAGACCAATATCACTCCTTTCACCTCTGTCTATAATCTGTGAAAAAATCATTAAGGACAGATTATTCAGATTTACATCTCCGCATATCAATACTGTCCAACACGGTTTTCTTCCAGGTAGCTCTTGCTTGACTAATCTTTCAGTTTTCCTTTCACATACCACCAGGGCTATTTCCAAAAACTCCCAGCTAGATGTGATATATTTGGATATCTCAATAGCCTTTGACAAAATAAACCATGCTCTTCTTATTCACAAATTACGAACTAGATTTAACATACATGGCACATTTCTCTCCTTAATCCAGGATTATCTACACTCACGGACACAGCGTGTCACCCTTTCAGGCGCCTCTTCTGATTTTCTTCCTATCTTGTCTGGGGTGTAACAAGGGAGCATCTTAGGCCCTCTCTTGTTCATCCTATACATGGACGATCTCCCTCAAAGATTTTTCTCACTTCCTGTCAATATACTCATGTTTGCTGACGACTGTAAACTTTTCAAAGAAATCTCAACCCCACAAGATGCTGTGATTCTCCCGAATGCTCTTTCCGAACTTGTCACATGGTGTAAGCAGGGGAATCTACAACTTAACCCGCAGAAATGTTTCTCCCTCACAGTCAGATATTTGCAGATATTTCGACATATTAAAACAGCATAGATATAGACGGGCCCAAACCCTCCCCCCCACTATTTACGTCAAGACAATTGCAAGCGCTCTTTGTAGGTCCAATTTGTGGTCAGATAAACTAATCGGAAAAGTGGAACCCGAATGTTCCTCCACCAGGAAACGAACCCTGTGCTCTTAGTTACAAGGTTATAGTATAAGTATATTTTTCTGAAACAGAAGTTGTTCTACATTATTTTTAACAATGATTACAGAAGCTTGAGAATTGATTTCTTGAGAAGAAATTGTCACAAACATCGGAAATATTTGGCTCAGAATACTCTCGCTTTGTTTGTTTGATTGATTGATTTGCTTTATTCTACTTCGCTTTATGTGCCACTTTTGGATACTTTGCGAGGATGGGGATGAATGATATGATGAAATTTATGAATGAACACCCACAAACATCCATGCCCAGGCAGTAAAACTATATTACCTTCTAATCAACAAGCACCGAATTCGATTTTCTATGCCGACTTATTAAGTTTCTATTAGATATAATCCCGATATTTATACTCAATTTTGCTTTATTCTTTACTATCTGGAAAAAGATTGCTCGAACATTAGTGTTGCCCACAAGACGAGACTTTGGCCTGTCTTGTCTCGTCTCGAAAATATTCGTTTGTCTTATGACACATGGTCAATCTCGTCTCGTCTCGAATTTTTAAAAGCCTGTCCCGTCTCGTCCCGCGGGCAACACTATCGAACATTATTTATTTATTGTAATTTAATGTCAATACTTTTTGGAAGGGGGGCGTACCCCGCGGCCTCTCGCTACGGAAATGTTTCTCATAACATATCTGTTAACCAACCCTCAATTGCAAAAACAACAAGTTATATTTATTATTATTCCAAATTAAACCGTTTGTTTCTCATAATGCAGTCACAACTGCTATTCCAATCTAGTAGTGGTGATTGTTGAAAATCTTTGCTGTTTCTTCGTTAGGTGCCCCTGGGGCTTCTGGTTCAAACAAAGAACTAATTGTCACACAAGGCATTCATTGTCAGCGTGGAAGAGACGACAGAATCACTCGGCGCCTTCAAAATGTATCCATACCTCTCGAAGATGTTTATTGAAGCGGGAAGAAAACTTGTTGTCGAACCGAGAAAATGTTTGCGATTTTCCCTCAAAGCCATTTCAACCCAACAATGGGGCATTGAAGAGCGAGGTTCATTCATTAGTACCGGGAAGCGGGAGGGGGAGGGGAGATCTCGACACCTGATGCCTTGATTGAAAGCGTGTCCTCCCGTTTCGCCTTGTTGCGTTTTCACCTTCCCCAAAAGAATTTCAAATGATTTGTGTGACACGAACTTTCTAAGGCGAAACGGGACATCTCATTTCGCCTTACACACAAAAAATTTTCCACCATCGAATATTATGGACGTGAAGGGTAATTCATAATGGGAGCGCACAGCTTGTGATGTTGCCTACCTTGGTTCCTGTCGTTTAGGTTAGGTTAGGTTAATAATACATTATTAATAATGACCCTTCATGTCGATAATATTTCCTGGTGGAAATTTCTTTGTGTGTAAGGCGAAACAGGATAAGGCGAAATGGAATGCCCCGTTTCGCCTTAGAAAGTTCATGTCACATAAATCATTTGCAATTCTATTGGGGGAGGTGAACACGCAATAAGGCGAAATGGGCCGTAATCATTGAAAGGGACTTTGAAACTGCAAGGGTGATTTATCAGGCGTCCCTATTTAATCAGGACAGTCCTTGTATCCGGAACCTGAAGATTTTCATTCCGAAGTATGCTCTTCTCATTATAAATCTGTGTTTGTATCCGTTAAGATGTTAATGTCCTTAGGATGAAATATTCATTCAAGAGTCGATGGGGGGAAAAAATAACATTAATTTCTTATGTACGACAGCTGCTTTAATACAAATTGTACTGTTCTTATATTTAATGAAAAGAGAAGAGCATACTTGGTAATAAAAAATTATAATAATTTCACCTAATGTACACAGGCTCCAACTTCACATAAATATTGGGGGGGCAAGATTGACAACAATGACTTTTTTTATGTATAATGTATATACTTCTTTAGGAATTGGGGGGGGCATTGGAAAGTATGGGTTGGATTTTATTTGCAGATACATTTCCGGAGTTTTGATCCTTAGCGGGGTCCGCGCGACTCTTTAGCTGTCTAATTATCCTGAAAGTTATGCAAAATTCGAAGTTTCCATTGATTTTGTACCAATAAAATGCGAAAAAAATGTGTTTTGTGATTACATGACATATTATTTTTCTATATTCTGATGTAATTTGTGAATATTTTAAATCAAACCTTTGGTAAATTTATGCTTATATTTGGAGTGGAATAATATTGAACAACTTTTAATTGATACAATTTTCAAGTATCGATATCGCTGGGAATCGATTGAAAGTGGTATCGGCTCAGCCCTACTTTATTATTATTAGAGACCGGATTTTGAAGGGAATTATTTTTTCTTTATTTTTCAACACGGTACATGGAATTGTATAACAACAGTGTTGATAATTATCTTCCACTAACAAGATTACATGGGTTTGACTTTGCTTTTTCCCCTTCTTCAACCCACGTTCCCCTTTTTAAGTACATTTTCCTTTCTGACTCCTTTATTGACTAGTTTTTCAGCCTACATTCCCCTTTTCTCCTTTAAAAAAAAACACATCTTCCTTGACAAGATATCAAAATTTTCTACGACTGTATTTTTTTCCGAAACAAAACATTCAACAATTGTCTATTTGGTGCAGCTTAGAAAAAAAAAAGAACAAGCGCCTTCTACCGTCACTTCCCTCCATGACTGCATTTTACATTTTTTACTTTCATTTAAAATAATATTTTTAGTACAGTGCAAAAACAAATTATAGTTCTTTTTCATTTCGTATTTTTGGCAATAATTTCTCCTTTTTTTGTCCTTTTTAGAGTAAAATGTTTCCCTTTTAAAATCCGGACTCTAGTATTATTGCACTCGTTTTGAACCCAGTGTAGTTCCGGATACGTTTCTGGCTCCATACATGCTTACCATGATGGTCAATGGTGGATGCTAAAGAGTGGAAGGCGAAAGCCTGGCAACTGGATGCTCGTCACACCTCTGTTTGCTCTCGCATTGCTTGGCTACAGCTCGGAGGCGCCAGGAAGGCTCTGCCCCCTCGCCCCCTCCCTAAGTAGCCTTCCCTTCCACCATCGCAACGTAAGCACTCATTTCTCCACTTTGCATTCCAGGATTACCAGTCTTCTGTGTCACCCATCGGCTAAATACACACGGTTGCCAGGCATGTGGAAATTTTCGCTCTTCGACCTAAGGAGCTTCTCTGTCTTGAGCCACTTTCGCTGGTTCTCTAAGAATTTCAGGTTCGAATCGTGGCGTAAAAAATTCAGTATGCTTGTTCACTTATCTATCGTTCATCATCATAGCCGCAATTAAGATAGAGGGGTAAAATAGTGACGAATATGCGGATTTTACAAGAAACATAACGAGCTATGAAATTGTTATTACTATTTGCAGTATGGTTGTACTTTAGGTGGACTCTCTTTAACTAGAATTTTGGATAATTCGAACGCTTTTCGTGTCCCCTTGGAATTCGAATTAAAAAGAGTCAATTGTGAGTGCGTGTATTATAATATAGATTTTGTCCTGCTTAAATAATTTTCATTTGAGTTTTGTTATTTAGTGATGATTTTTCTGCCACTTTTCGCCAGTTACGACTAGGGGTGCCCCCCCCCCCACGGTGTCATAACCCCCATAAAGTACGACATAAATTACGACAACGTGTCTACTGATCTGTCCTCCCTCCTAAAGAGGGGCGCTCATCCCTCCCAAGACCGTTGGACGCATTACCCCCAAAATCGTTTATCATAAAGCTGGCCTGTTCGTGTGACCGATTCAATTATTGTTTCACGAGACAATATTCAAATACAAATCTCACGCTCCAAATCTCTCCTTCCTTACTGAATGAATGGCAATGAGTGTGCGCGCAGGATGCAGCCTTTTGGGTGCACCCTGCTCTGGTATGCCAGAATGGGGTTCAGGACTTGTGAGTTGGGTTCTGTGAATTGTTGGATGGAAATAATTTGTATATCAGAACCGCTCTGGAAAGCTAGACCGGAATCCACTGTGGCTCCGAGAGTATGCATGCCTGTCTCACTGTCCGGAGAACGTTATTGAGAATGTTATTAAAAATGTTATTAATACTGTCCTACCATGTAAACATAAGAGTCGAAATCAGAAACCGTACAATAATGGAAACGTTATATTTACACTATTCACAAATGGTTTAGAAAAGAAAATTTACATGTAATGTAATGTCACTCACGAGGTTCATGTCCTCTGTTCTGGATCCCAGAACAGATATCACATAATGTATTGTATACACCAATTATGTCAAGTATATATTCCTATGTATAGCATTGCAATTTATTATTATACCTATTATAAAATGCAATCAAATTGTAATAAATAGAGAAAATAAAGTCGGATGAATCGTTAAATTCGGAGCAACTGACGTCCTGGTATATTTTTAAGAACCAGGACAATAAGAGCATACCCTCGAATGTATGTGGGAAGGGGCGGGCTTATTTCGGGGGTCCCCCCTTATTACATGTATTGTTTCACAAGACATTTGCAGAACCTTACCTAGAAATTCCTAAGGCCGGGGCGAGAATATAATAAGGCGCCTTCTCTGCTTGGGTAAAATATATGATTATTTAATAATCCACATCAATAATTACATGGATTTTATCTTAAGTGCAAATTTCACTTGCTAAAGTAAAATTTCCCTGCGATAATAAGTTGAAATGCGAATTTGATATTATTTGCTTTTTCTCTTTTATCGGGTAATTCGTACTATGAAGTAGACTTAGTACTGTCACGTACACTTCTGGCTTGCAAAGGTTCTATTGAAAGTCAATTGTATCCTTACAGCCTAGAAGTGTCCCTGACTGTACAACTATTACAGCATACAGGGAATCAATAATTCAATAATATTGCTAATAGACCTGCTTTAAATGAAGTAGCCTCCGCCACTAAGCACTGTATTTTAAGAATTAATATTATTAATCAATATCGAGAATATTGTTTATATCTTGCAAAGCAGCTGTACTGTAATTCTTCACAATCAGCTGATCAAAACGCCAAGCATGCATTTATGCAACGCATCATTGCGAGCGAAGCGAGAAAGAAAATTTTTACACTAATTTCTGTTTTTTTTGCAGGCTTTCAAGAATATTAATTAAATGGGAGATGTGAGTACTTTCATGGGATCCTGCGATATTTACTACTTTCCAGCTTCTCTTGTCGCAAGTGCGGCACCGAAAACGTGTGAATACCATATGTCTAAATATCTTCCCCAAAATACCGGGTGTCCCAGAAGTCTTTCCCTGATTACAAACTTTATTCATATCCGCTATATGCAAGGTAGAGATGTGAATGTGGTGCCAAAATGTTGGAAAACTAACCAAGTTTATTTGTTGCAGGTTTCAGTAATGTGGCTATAGTGTAGCAGTGTCAGTGCCAAGGAATCCGGAATTAATGCTCTTGACATCGGGTGGCATCTTTCCATACAATGTTTCTTGGACAGGATTTGGGAATGAAGATAAATTCCATTTTTTAAATACCAACTTATTGATGGCAGATATTCTAGACGAAATAATTCTGTACATTTGAAAGTTCCTCTGCACTGGTATTGGTGACCGGGTCTCGTGATACCAGAGGACATGCTGAGCTTTTTTCCTGATTTGTGAACATTTCCGGTTTTCTTGGCACTGACACTGCTACACTACAGCCACGTTACTCAAACCTGCAACAAAGAAACTTGGTTAGTTTTCCAACATTTTGGCACCACTTTCACATCCCTACCTTGCATAAAGCGGATATGAATAAAGTTTGTAATCAGGGAAAGACTTCTGGGACACCCGGGACCTATAATATTCGAACTCTCTCTCCACTACAGAAATCCCTTGACAGTCTAAGATTTAACACTTTATCAAATTTAATACTGAATCCTCCAACCAAAATTTCCATGACAATTTTAGACTTATATTATTAATAATAATAAATTTCACAACAGTCTAAGACGTAATAGTAATACACAAAAGTTGGATATCCCCCCCCCCCAATTTAATCCCTGCTAACTAAAATTCCCGTCATAATCTACACTTTACGCTGATATTCAAGGGTTGGGTATTGTCCCCCCCCAACGTTTAATTCTAAATCGCCCATCAGAATTCAAGTGTCAATTTAAGGCCTAACATGTAGGAGTTGGATACCCCCAATAATTGGCTACATATCCTTTACAATTCGCTTGGCAGTCTACAAAATGTTATTTCTATAACAGCAATGATTAATTGATAACGTAATTCAACTTTTGACTAATGCTGTACTGTTCAACGGTCAAATTTTCATTACAAATCCCCCTCCATAAAAAGTTGGGTGGACGCAACATGCGCCCACAAACCCGCCTATGGGCACCCCTGCCCATCTTTTCTTCATCTAATGAATTAAATATGGTGCACCTAAACTGTTAGAAAAATATATAAATGTTGAATTTTATATTATTTCAAGAAAAAAATACCCTCCAAAAATTTCGATGGTGCAGTCTGTACCATAATCCGCCCCTGTAGGGTTGCGACTATGAGGATGAGTGATGAAATTGATGAAGGAACGCTCTCAAAGAACGTCGATTTTTTTGATTGATTTGATTTGGTGCACTTTATACACAGTAAGGCTAATCGGGACTGGACCTACAGTTTAGAGTGGGATCCGAACCACTACGTGCCTCCACCGGGTATCGAACCCGAAACCCCTTGATTACAAGGCGACGACGTTACCACTACGCCATCCGGGAGACCCTGAAAGAACACCGAGACCGAGATTCGATCCAGTGATCTATGACGTCATACACGTTGATTGCAGTCACGGAAGTCGGATGCATAAATAAAATTATGATGACGTAGGATTAGAACCAATTTGTGCACAAAATATAGGAAATAACAAAAATGAAGCAAATTACAAACACTTATAATTTATATCTAATTAACTCTCTAGCCTTCTTAAACCCGAAGGTTCATGGCTGCAGCAACACAGACCTTCCATCTGTCCCTATCCTGAGCAAGATATGTATACTCTTTTCCATCCCTACAGATTTCCTTTACGTTCATCTCAACATTATCCCTCCATCTTCGTCTTGGTCTTCCTATACTGGTCTCCTACCGTCAAGTTTCCCAACAAGAATCCTGTAAACTCTTCTTTCCTCTCCCATTCATGCCACATGGCCTGCCCACCTAAGTCTTCTTGATTTAATTATTCTAATAATATCTGGACATGAATACAAATGATGTAGTTCTAAATTATGTAACCCTCTCCACTCACCTGTCTCCTTATCCCTTTTAGGTCCAAATACAGTATTTTCCTAAGGATCTTAATACACTTATAATTTATAGTTTTAAGAATCTCCCCGATGGCGATAGTATCTTGTCATGAAGGGGTCCTGGCAGTGGCGTAAATAACACCCCCGCATCCCCTGCCGTGCATAAGAATGATGGATTAAGAAAGACCGATAGTTCACAAAGTTTTGCTTTCGGCGTTAAAATATATTTTCAACCAAACATATATTTTTATGCGCCTACAACTGCAAACATAAAATGTTAATCACTAGGAAAAGTAGAAAGCGAATTACCAGATTAGAAGAAAAACCTTCATTAGCTGAACTTCATTATTTCAACTTCCGACTATACTCTAATCTAAAACCGGACAGAAAATAGGGATATTTTGGTTATGTTACTCCTCTATTTTAGACGCCGTTTATTGTGTTGGTTGGTTTATTGTGTTTATTAGTTGTTTGTCAATAGGTTCGATAAACACTTTAATGATGCAAGGAAAAAAAAATCAACGACACGAAATGTGCTGAATTCACTTGAATGCATGTATGGCATATAGTGCCTGGAAAAATCATAAAGAAGTTTAAACAATGTTACAACAAGGTCTGGATAAGTGGTGCAAAATCATTAAAAGAATTTTAGATTAATAATAACATTATTCATTGGCTCTCGGGGGACATCGACATCATAGACTTCTTAAAACTCATGTATTTTCATATATAATTATTTGCAGTTTGTTGTCTTAACCTTTTTTACTAGTTTTTACATTGATTCAAATTACATGTAAGTAATTTCATATTTGTGTATACCTGATATAAATGTAGGCGTGAATAAAACATCTAGAAAGAGCTTTTTTTAAAAAAAAAATCTTGTAAAATGACCTAAAAGCTTTGAAAACTGATCCAAAAATTCGTACAAAACTCAATCTGCTTATTGAAAATAGTATATATATTCCAAGAAAAACAATTTAACAATTGCTTCTTCACCTTGGTGTGTTGTACGGACTGTGTGAGTAAGAAACTCTACAATGTTGCATTTCGCGATTTTCAGACAGGCTTTGTTGCACTGGCAGTTAAACACAGAGTAAGTACCACAAGATAACACTCAGACAAAACAGAAATTGTTGGAACTTCTTGTTTCAGCATGCAATGACGCAATTTTTTAAAAAAAACGTGACCTAAAAATGACGCAAAATATTACAAAATGACCTAATAATGACGCAAAATTTTTAAAAAATGACCGAAAAATAAAAAATGGTAAAAAAATAACCAAAAAAAATTACATTTCTTCAACCTGAGGAGGGTGTTCAGGATTTCTGTACTAGTTAGCAATGTCATCAAATCTGGGCCCTGAATCCACATCATCACGATTAGCCAAAAGTGGTAGAAAAGCGAAGTACAATAAACCAAATCGATACAATCAACCTGCAGGGGGTAGCTTTACATTATATAGTATAAAATACTATTACTTTTCTAACTTAAATTATTGATTGTGTAGCCTAATAGAGGAAAACATCTCTGTGATCGGCAAGCTAGCATGAAATCATCTCGTACATGATCCTCAGGCGTTTACCGTGCTTTTCATGGAAGGGGTTAGAGCATATCTACAGTACACGCAGCTGGGACGCGTGGCCAAACAAGCCGAAATATCAGCGGAAGCGAAAGGGGTATCCCAGTGTGTGGATAGGATGCACCTGGCCTGATACGGAAAGGCCCCATCTTTTATTGCTCGGCATAATTGCACAAACACGAACCTCAAGCCACGATAACTTTTTTCCTCTCTGTGTCTGTGTCACCTGGAAAGATATTTGCTCATGTGCCTCGTTCCGATACTATGGGGTTTCCCCCCTTCTCCTGTCTTGTTGAAATGTAATGGCTGTTCTGAACGCATCATCTTGCAGCACGGCTTTCTCGAGCTGAAAGTCCTAGCCACCTCCAAGAGCAGGGTTGGCAATTTTTTTTAAAAGAACAAAACAAACCTTTTTTTTTGTTTAAAACATTTTTTTTGTTATAAACCCAGTTTTAAGCATGAGATAAAAAAACATGTTTTAAACAAAAGAAAGTCAACCTTTTCCCAGTAAATTATAGTTAAAGTCGTTAAAGAAAAAATACTCATTTTTATGAGTACAGTGGCGGCAAGGACAGTTTATTTCCCTTTGGAGATAAAGTTTACCATACTGCAGGGTAGGGGTGTGCGGGACAGAATTTTTTGGGTCGGGACGGGAAATTCTTTAAATCCCGACATTCGGGACGGGGAAAATTCTCAATTTCACAAAGTCGGGAAATTTTCGGGACGGGGTATGTTCGAAATTTCCCGACGCTCTTGAAATCTCGAATTCTACACGTAATTTCCATCTTAAGTGCTTGTTTTTGCACTTCTGGTACAAATACTAACAATTTCCGATAAGTTCCAGACATTTACAATTAAGAAAATGTCGAGAATTGACGACTTTTTAAAATGACCATTCGGCATTTCCCGACTGCTTGGGGTCCCGAAAAGTCGGGAAGTCATTTCCCGAAGTCGGGATCGGGACGGGCATTTTTTTTTCCAGATCCCGGTCCCGACTTTTCGAGATCCCGCACACCTCTACTGCAGGGACAAAAGTTGGGGGTAATAGCCCCCTTTTTCCGCCACTCCTGAAGTAGGTTAGGATTCATATTCATCTAAATTTCAAGAAACTAAATATTATAGAATTACTATCCTCGTCCTGGAAAAATCAGGGTAAAATATTTCCTGCTGCCTGAACTTATGGCACTACAGGTTGTTTTCTGTTATATAATAGATTCTCCAGATCAACTTATCTTTCCAAGTACAAAATTATGTTACCAAAAGTAAGCATCTGCGCTTCATTCAGTTATACAAACCAATGAATCGTATCGCAAGAAAAAAAAAATCACGTCATGATCAAAATCACGCATTGTGTATTCAGATATTAGTTTCCAGCTTCCACCAGTCTCAAACTTAACAGGACGGTACGAAACAAAGAACTGAGAAGTTTCCATTTCTACAGTAAAGCACGAGTCTTTCTTGTCGCACAACAATTTTGCTACCTTGTGCATACATAGCAAGCCTGCCTAACCTAACAACGTAGGCATTTAGCCTAAAATAAAAAAAGCCTTCTCCCGTGACGTCAGAACATAAGGTTGCTCAAGTGTTGTGCGATAAGTGAAATCCGTAAAGCCCGGATTAAATGACGCAGATTCAATGAAAAGACAGGGTTGCCAAACAAAAAAAAATATCACAGCCTATAAAATATCAATTACCAAAATGTGTTTTAAGCACTTCTAAAAGAAAATGTTTAAAACACATTGTTTTAAACGTTTAAAACAAAGTGTTTTAAACACTTTTGTTTTAAACATGCCAACCCTGCCCAAGAGTTCTTCCAGCGATAATGCAGTGGGGTGGCGTGGGGGATATACCACTGCCTGAAATTCAACCCCCCGAAATTGCAATAACTTGTCAGAGCATTCGTACAATAGCTAGGCAGCCTCGTATACTTTGGCTTTTTATTCCCATTCACTTTAATTTAAAGTAGAGGTAGAACGTACTTTTCTTGCTTTTTCGTAACAATAAGCACTGTTTCAGCCCTCTTTGCAATTAAATGTTTAAAAAACATTAACAAATTTAAATGATTAAATTAGTAATATATAATAAGATTCAATTTCATTCAAACTCAACAATGGACACGTGTGGACAGGCATGGATGGTGTAATGTAAGCTTCTATTGTTGAAATAAATTTCAACTTCTTGGACTATTTTAACGGTTAGTCAGTCAACAGTTCGCTGAGGAATGGTCTTGTGTAGTCTTATCGAAATTTACACTTAACTTGTTGCCCATGATATTATTTTTATGCCGCTTTTTCGTCTTCGTAAGAACGTTCATGTAGGTTATTTCATTTCTATGCCCTTGCACCCAAAGGTGGGAACATTTCGAAAATTCACAAGCATTAATCGTACTTGCAGATTGAAAAACATAATTTCAGTAGTAAGACAATCTAAAAGAATATATCTATGTCATGGAAACATCGTACTCTCGAGAGATTGATTGGTTGTCACAACAGATATGCACATCTGTTCCACTTTCCGAAGACGGATCGTGGCCGAAAATCGACTGACCTGACCTCTTGCGGTCGGAGCCAAGTGATTCGTAGAAAGAAAAAGAGCTCACGATGAATATACGTCCTGACACAAAGTGATGTGGAGAATGGGGGGGGGGAAAGCTCTTCCAGCGCTTCTTTCAGCCTCCCATTAAAAACGCATGTGCCATACATCACGAATGACGTCATCAATCCTTGACGTCTTGTCGAACAAACGCCAGTCATTGGCTTCCGATTTTTCGGGACGTACTCTCCTTGTAGATGGCGACACGGTCGACCTCGTCGTGTCCAGCATTGCTTTTAACACCATCTCCCGGTGACCTCGATCTACAAATCAGATTATTCTTCTCTCGTGGCGGACAATTTGAAGTTCGTGTAGGAAAAACACGAAAGTTTCCACTGTAAATATGATAATATACAACTTGTATATAGGGTGTCGCCGCAGAACATCGACAATCTTTCACAGCATGTAGAGGACAAGATGAACAACTTTTCTGGGAAAGAATCTGCACTATGAATCTCCAAAACATTCATTTTATATCCTGCATTAATGCAACCATGGGGCACAGGCTCATTGTTGCTTCTAGCATTCACTTTGTTGTCGGAAAAACTAAAAAGGACAACTTCGAATTGATATTGGCATTTCTGTCGATCTTGCCAAATCAGAACATAGTACAGAAATAAATAAATTATTTTTGTTACTAGTTTCTTCAGTACATTTTTATATTTTCCCAGAAGTTGATATTTGAAGAAAGTTCTGTTGAAAATATTATTGCAAATTAAGTTCGTTTCTTCATCAAATTTTCATCCAGTCATCCTCATCGCCAAGAATAACCTAAGGAGACAGAACTGCGGCGTACTAAAATAGGAAAATATGACTTAAAAAGTTCTTTAATTTTGTGATTTTTTTTATTATATTGAATTGAACAGAAGGTTTTTTTTTGTCATTTCCAGTAATGTTGCTAAACCAAGTTAATAGAAAGGTGTTAAATCACATACATAGAGGGTGCCAGATTCACAAATCTATTAGTATTTGCAGAAGTTCTACACTAAATCTTCTTTGTACGTAGACAGGTTTGCCAGGACTGGACCTACAGTTTTAAGTAAGTTTTCAGATTGCTGAAATGCGGGACAAGAACCAAGGACATCTTAATTGGAAGGATGTGGCTGGCATTAACCAATACTTTGTTAGGAAAGATCTGCTCTACGCCACAGCAAACATTTCAAAAGTGTCAGAAAAAGGTAGAAATGTGATTACTTTTTTTAGATTTGGAGCGAGATTATCATGTGCGAAAGGACCAGCTCTGGCTCCAAGAGAGCAGAGTTGGCCAACTGCATTGTCCAGATATGCCAGATGTAAGTATTGGCGCTAGAAAGATATCAATGGGAAACTGCCTTCTGGGAAGGATTTGGGTCAACGACCTTTTGTAAAATCTCGAAAGCAGCTTTCAGGAAAGATTTTACCATCATG
This sequence comes from Lepisma saccharinum, assembly GCF_977018435.1. NCBI lineage: Eukaryota > Metazoa > Arthropoda > Insecta > Zygentoma > Lepismatidae > Lepisma > Lepisma saccharinum. The sequence goes on along the minus strand of NC_139243.1, from coordinate 22,421,656 downwards.
TTTTGGGTTTCCTGTGCATGTGTGTGGCTGTGTTGTACGGTACCTCCCGATCCCATCTTCAACATCTGGGACCACCGCCTCGCAAAATGATGCCCAAACCTGAAAACAAATATTGCAGACCTTTCCAACTTGCTGAGGTTTCCCCGAATTTTCTAATAGACCAATAAACCCCTTGCAAAAAATACCGCATGGATGTCATAACAAAAGCGAACGGCAAAGCAAAACGGGCGCCGAACCAGGTCTGCATTGAGGCAGGGGCTGGAGATGAAGAAGACAAAAAATAATTCCCACCCTGATCCTAATGGGTTCTATTGGGTCCCGCTGTAGGACCGGAACCTTTTTTACTCGCACAATTTAAATTCGGTCCAAGTTGCGTATTGTTTCACGGAAAAAATGTTCCTGGACCGAATTTAAATTGATCTGGTAAAAAGGTTCCTGGACCGGAATTGAATTTATTTAAAATTCCTGTACCTTTAACAACCTTGTTTTAAACAGTCTTCGGGATTTCGAACAGTCGGCGCCAAGTCAGCATACAATGGTTAGGGACACCAACGCCATCTGCTGTATTTATTTACAAGGTTGTAAATTTATAGCCTGTGGTTGTAGTTGACGTAAAATTCGCTAGAGGCGCTACTTGTTGTAATGGCAACAACGAAGGTAGAGCAAGCATATTGCGTAATGGAATTTGCACGAACAGAGGCAGTTGTTACAGTTCAGAGACACTTTCGTGCGAAATTCAAGAAACGACCACCACATAGACACTGCATTACACGCTGGGTGCAGAACTTTGAATCAACTGGATGTCTGTGCGGTAGAAAAATTCCCGGAACGTCGAGGGAGACAGTGGATAGAATTATCGTTTTGACATCTGCCGTGTTACCCAGAGTGCTCATATTCAACTGTAATTGCCCAGGTAAATTTACAGCCTTCCTTTTTTCTTCCCCACTAGAATTGCTTTTGTATCTCTTTTCACTTACTTTTGTACCATTCTTTTTTAATAACCCTGTATATAAAATATCGACAGAACCCAGAACAAAGGATAGCCTAGGGGTCCAAATTGTATAAATCCCGCCCCCCTTCGACATAATTCCGTTACTTTCACCGCTTAATAATTTTGCATATTTTACGCGGAGTGATACACAAGGCTTTGGTTTGAATGTGGCCATCTCTTACGTCACGCAGGCTATCACCAGGTACGATGTACAGACGGAGTGGACATGAATGAATGACGGGTTGAAGGAACTGCAAGTCACTTTTTGGAGTCTCAAACAATGAATGGAGAAGAACCGTGGTCTCATTTGTTTGTGCAGTTTGTGCAAACGCACAATGCAAACACATTGTCCCAACAGCGCAAACAAATAAATATAATTATGCAATGGCTGGAGCAAGCGAATGCGAATACGCGTGCGTAGAAGAAATGTATTCTTATGCCCAAGAAAAAGAAAACCTTTGGGAAATTATGTTCGCTGTGATTCTTTTGACGGATCAAGTTAATTGACACCATGAGACTTCCCGATGAGTTAGTGGGTGTAATCAAAAACTCAATATGCTGACCAAGGCAGAAATTTATTTTATTGTAAAACATAAACTAAACGTAACGTTTCAACCTTCTAGCAAGGTCTTCTTCAGACTCTGTACCCAGTACAAATGCAACAAGATACACAACAGGACGATATATATACACAAAAATACTCCCCTCACACAATACACAAAAATACTCTAGAGGGGATTATTTTTGTGTATATATATCGTCCTGTTGTGTATCTTGTTGCATTTGTACTGGGTACAGAGTCTGAAGAAGACCTTGCTAGAAGGTTGAAACGTTACGTTTAGTTTATGTTTTACAATAAAAAAAATTTCTGCCTTGGTCAGCATATTGAGTTTTTAAGATCATGGAAACAAGGCTTAAGGGTGTAATCAAGTTTTTGGGTTCAATCCCCGGTGGAGGCACAGTTCTTCAGACACCACTTTAAACTGTAGATGCAGTTCCGATTAGCCTAACTGTGCATAAAAAGGGTGGCCACTCTAGGACCTTAAAAAATTCAAGTATAATTCCCGGTTTTCAAGGCGAAACTTCCAAAAATTCAAGCAACCACCAACATACACACAGACACACACAAATTCATTAACAACGTAAAGGTTCTTTGCGATTCAATTTATTCACATTCTAATTAAGATTTAATTAAACGGTATATTATATATATATATATATATATATATATATATATATATATATTTAAAACATTTAATTTAAAGTGCGAAGTTTACAGTTGCCATTTCACATACTCAGACTCGAAATACATCTACAAACACAAGTCACAAATTTTACGGGATATATTAATCTACGAAAAATCGTTAATTGTACATGAATTTCAAACTCAAATTTACCGAATCAATTCAAGATATCTTGCAATAGTCTTCCGTCTGTCAGATAGAATGTTCCATAAACCTTTCTTTTTCTTCCTCGATAAAAATAACTAAACTGTGAAAAAATTGCCTCAGGGCATTAACAAATATGTATAAATTCATGGGATTTGTATTAATAAAAGTTGCCTCTTCCCGGAGCCAATAATTACCCAGGGGGTCTTAACAAAAAAAAAAAAACAGGAGATTCCCGTGTCGCTTCTTTAAGAAACAAACGTTTGCATTACCGTCACTTTGAGCAATTGTCTGAAGCTTTGGGTTTGAGCAGCTTTATTATGGTGAGTGACTCTTCATCAGTTTTAATCAACTTTCTTCGTCGCGATTAATCAAAATATGGCAAAAAAAATTACATTAAATGAAATACATGCAAATGAAATGTAAGAGCGCCAGAAGAGAATTTCGAATTTCAGGGATCTAAGGGTATTTTAAAAGGGCGTTAACTGTATGTTTAGCATCAATATTCATAACTGGCCTTCATGCGGGGTTCTAGGAAGTATGGAATGTTGAGAATAGCGTGGACGTTGGAACCAGATTTATGTAACCAAAACATGTGAAATATGTACATAAATATGTAAAAATAGCTAAGTATACTTAATGAAAATAGCTGCGCAAAAAAAAAGACATTTCAGAAGAACCTCTCGCGGCTCGGTATAATTGAAGCCAAGGCCCAGTACCGGGCCGCGGCCCGACGGTTGAGAAAAACTGATCTGACTTGAAAATAGGACTACATGTGACATTGTAACAAGGTGGATTGATTTAAATCAGGTAATTTTCTTGAATAAAATCACTTTAAATAAATAATTTGCAGAATAATGCACATAAGGGTTTTGTAGATATCAGAAACACTTTTGCTGAAAGTATATTAATCTTGTAATCATTTAATTGTGATTATTAGGTTCTAAGATAGGAAAATGAAGGAAATAAAATATATGTACTGATAGGGTGAAGCTCATACAGAAGGAAATGTAAAGACAATTACATTTCTCTTGATTTGAAACTTAATAATTTTTATGGGCAAAAATAGCAAATATTTTGTGTAGAAAAATGCACAAAATACTAATCAAGTTAATCCATAAATAATGTCATTACTAGGGCTAGGATTTTTATGACCTAAAAATCACCAAAATATGCAAAATAAAATATGCTCTTATGACCTAAAATTTTTACAAAATATGCACTATAATTTGAAAAATATGCCCTTATAACTGGACTGTTTCAAACATCAATATTTAAATGCGGAGATATTTTCACATATGTACTATTTTTAGTTCACTTTATGGGCCCCAAATTGCAATGCACAATAAATACTTTCTCTAAATTTTCAAATAAAAATTAAAGATATTTTGCTACAGTCTAAAACAAAAATCGAGTTAACATGGGAGTAAGAATGAATCCACGTATATTTCTTGATAATGTAAAAATATGCTGAATATGACCGAAAATCCATCAAAATATGCTATATCACGCAAAAATGCCAAAATATGCTCTTAAAAAGCGCCTTAACTTAATTAGTTTCTTCATAATATGAATTTCTATATGTTTGAGGAACACATCACCTTTACCAAAAAAATATGCTGTCATGAAAAGTCTAGCCCTAGTCATTATCATTAAACTGTAAATAAACATGGCACCTGATATTTTTTCAAACTATCATTAAAAAATGCCAAAATTCAGCTACAAAGACTATATAAATATTTAAGTTACAATTATGGACTACATCAGGATTTTTTTATTTTCACTGGAAGAGAAGTTACTGAAATTATTATATTTTCATTAACACACTCAACAAACATTTCCATAGTAGGTTCATTTGTACAGTATCACAAACAGAAAAATGTATATTTACATATATTTTTTTATTTCCTTTAATTCAAATATTTTACAGGGCCGTTTACTAGATAAAGCCGTTCTATAAAAACATATATCTATGTGTGCGGTGCCATACAAACAATTTATTATTTTTTTAAAAAAAAATCTATTTAAATAAAAAATCAAGATTTATATCCACCCTGCATTGTAACATTTGCAGACATGTTTCTCTGATGTACGTATGGTATACGGAGCTGTATCCAGTTAAGACATATCTAAAAACAATCAGATTCTTGAGGTCCGTCGTTAGATATTTTCGCGCCCTAAGCAGATTGTGGTCTCCCCCGCCCTCCAATATTTTCTTCTTATGCCATGGTTTGTGATATTTACTTACTACACATTTTGAAATGAGAAAGCAAAGAGATAAAGGTATTTAAAAATAATATAGGTTGTAAGCGCCGTAGTTTGCTTTTCTGATTTTTTTAAAAGAAATATCACATTTAAAAATGTTTAATTTATGTCTAAGTGCCTCAAGAACATCTTTAAAAATTACTTTAGGAAACAGGAAATTCCTAGTGTGTTACCGGAATATAAGCCTACATGTAGTAGAAGAAGAAGATGTAGTTAAGAATAATAAATTAAAATAAATAATATAGTGTACACTATGTTCTCAATAGAAAATTTTGTTATTTAAATGTAACGAGTTGAATTTTCAAGGGTCGAGTAACGCCTTGTATGATTTCCTTCTCCCCTTACCTCTGCCAAGTGTAAATTTCCCCGTCCCATATTATATTGCCTTCTGTGCATTACGCCCTAGGCTTCAGCCCCCTAGTCGCCCCTCGCTACGGGCTTTACATTCCCCATCCTCCGATGACAGATTTCGTTCCAATAAAATAAGGTGACATAGAAAAACAAGATTAGAAGAGAGAGAAATGAGAAAAATAGAGAGTAAGAGGAAGAATGAGAGAGAGAAAGGAAGATAGTAAGAATGAGAAAGAGAGAAAGGCAGAAGGAAATGAGATAGAAAGAGAGAGAGATAGAGAAAGAAATAGAGTGTGAAAGAGAGAAAGAAATAGAAGGTAAGAAAGAGAGAGAGAACGAAGAGAGGGAGAAAGAGGAAGAGAGAGAGGAAGAAAGAAAGAAGATATGGAGTGTGAAACAGAGAGAGAAAGAAATATAGTGTGAAAGAGAGAGAACGAAGAGAGGGAGAAAGAGGAAGAGAGAGAGAAAGAAATATGCAGTGTGAAAGAGACAAGGAAAGAAATATAGTGTGAAAGAGAGAGAAAGAAATATAAGGTCAAAGAGAGAGAGAGAGAGATAACGAAGAGAGGGAGAAAGAGGAATAGAGAGAGAAAGAAAGATATATGGAGTGTGAAACAGAGAGAGAAAGAAATATAGTGTGAAAGAGAGAGAGAACGAAGAGAGGGAGAAAGAGGAAGAAATATGGAGTGTGAAAGAGAGAAGGAAAGAAATATAGTGTGAAAGAGAGAGAGAGAAGAAAGAGGAAGAGAGAGATAAAGAAATAGAAGGTAAAAGAGAGATCGATGAAAGAGGGGAGAAAGAGAAAGAGAGAGAGGTAGAAAGAAAAGAGATAAAAGGAAGGAGAGGAAAACAGAGATGGAGAAATAGAGAGAGAGAGAGAGACAGAAAGATAGTAAGAAATAAAGACAGAGAGAAGATGAGCGATACATACTTAACCCAGAAGATTTATCCCTCCCGTAGTGAAACATAATCATGGACAAATTTGGAGAGAAAACCTCTTGGTGGATGGTTATCATTAACGAAAAGAGAGATACAAAAAATCTCCAACAAGGTTTACAGATGGTTCTCAAGGATGAGACCAGGATGGCGTAGGACCCTCAAGAAAGGGGGGGAGGTGAGGCCGGGCTCTTGTTTGATGCCGGCGATAAGAGCCCTGAACCTTTCTGGCCAAGGAAGCGGCTAATTTGTTAAAAAGGATGCTGTAAAATGGTTTACGATCCCGTCCGAGATCAGAAAAATCTGCGACGGACTCTGGGGGAGAAACGGAGCAGAAACACGAGGCCGGAAAGGACCTTCCTGATAAGCCACCGGGTAAAAAACAGAGGGGGAGGGCAAACTCAGGAAGTGATACGGATAGGGAGGCGCGGTTGGGGTTGGCCCCGTGTTGGAAGCTGAAGGGTGAATTTCCCAGGTGCACAGAATACAGTTATGGACACTTCTGGGTTGTAACGATTTTATTGTTACAACCCAGAAGTGTCCGTGACTGTACAACTACCTTCAATGGAGGATAAAATATTTTTCTAGGTTCGCCAGAACAACCGCGATAGGGATTCACCGGTGTTCAATTTTGGTTTCGCGATTAATCCGTTTCACGCTTATTCCTGTATGTCCATAAGTACAAAAAAAAAATCCTCCCCCTTTCCAAAGTAAATTTATATCTGTGCACGAAAAATTTTCACCCGCGCAAGAAAAAATTCACTCAGTGCAGGTAGAATTTCCATAATTACATGGGATAATTTCCGTAAGCGCAAAGAAGGTATGTTTACATAAATGCACAGGAAGATTACCGTAAGTACAGAGATGATTTCCAAATGTACATGGGGTGATTTCCATCAAGTGCAGGTGAAGATTTCCATAAGTGCACGGGAAGATTTCCGTAAGTCCACGGGGGGTGTAAGGGGTACCTTCCACGTAGACGCCCAAAAGTCAACCTCACTTCCACGTAGTACACCCTGGACTAAAGACTAACGAGGCTCTGGCAACTGCCCCCATAGCCAGTATAATTTTTTGTGTTGTCCTTGTGTGTGCTGAGAGCCCGTTTGCAGCCTCAGCTTTTAACAGAAGTCAGAAGATTTTAAGATTTTTAGTTATGCAACGTTAGAGTTGTTATTTGTAATGATAAGGGGCTGGCCCCCCGTAAAACGTGAAGGGTGCAAAATAGCCTAAGTGCTGACGCACCCAAAATTTTAAAATTCAAATTCAATTCAAATTCAGAGTCCACGGGAAGATTTCCATAAGTGCACGGAAATATTTCTATAAGTGCACGGGAAGATTTCCATAAGTTCACGGAAAGATTTCCGTAAGTGCAGAGATTTCCACAAGTACATCAGAAGATTTCCATAAATGCATGAGAAAATTTCCGTTAAGTGCAAGAGAAATTCCCCAAGAGTATAGAAAAAAAAATCCCTGAGCACAGGAAAGGTTCCCCTCATTAAATTTCCATCTGTGCATAAAAAAATCACCTCAACTCTGGGAAAATGTCCATGAGCAGGACACCGCTAGGGGTGGGCGACGCGTGCCACAGCACAGAGCCCCGCCCTTATGGAATACGTTATTGAGTCGTTTATTCCTTTCTTGTGCAAGCGTTATCACATTCGAATAGGGAAGTAGAAAATAAAGACCCATATTAGCGATACGGCTCCATTTGCAATCAGTATACGTACTCCATATAACGGAAACGGATTTCACACTGGTAACGCAAGACATGGTAACATTATTGCTGCGAGCATATGTTGTCAAAAGGAAATTTCCTTCGTAACACGGTCGAATTTCTTGTTCCGAAACTGTTAATGTTTGTCAAGCATGCTACCAGTTCAAATTCGCCGACAAGGAGAGGAGCTGTGACATCTGTTTTGTTGTGACCCTGCATATTCTACCGACTTCCTGTTATAAAGCCATTGCTCGAGAATGTGCAGGTGCCGTAATATGATCCTGGTATTGACGCTGAGACGCACCAAATTTGAGGACGTGCCGCCCTTCGCAACCTTGGTAACTTCATCCAAGGTTCAGTTTATTTCCTTCTGTGTAAAATGTCCCCATAAAGATCCTTAGGTACTTTATTTTTTACTTCCTCAAAAACCCTCTAACTGCAGTGGCGGCGATTAGGTTCCAATGCGGGGGGGGGACAGTTTACTTCCCCTTGGCAGATAAGGTTTAGCGTAGTGCGGGGGCAAATTTGGCAAAAAGTTGGGGGGCAACTGCCCCTCTAATCGAAGCCACTGCCTAACAGATATTTCCTACTTTCGCAAACGCGATAACACTGAAAAATGTTAATTGCTGCAAAAAAAGAGAAAAAAAAGTTTATGCATGCGCATAAATGACACGTCCTGAACAAATTCTTCACCCATTCGAAATTACGAAATAGCGCGAATTTGGCATAAAATGCGAATTGTGTCCATTTTCGCGAATTTGAACACATTTTGTGCTTAAAAAAAAGGAAAAATAACGCGAAAATATAATATTCTTGTGTATTAGGTTTAAAAATATATATGTGCAGGTATAAACGCGCACGTTTTTCAACATTGTATCCAAGAGAAAACTGTAATGCGTGTTATACATGGAGTAATTCCGAAGGCTAGATGAAACCACGTGTAAATGGATGTTATTCACGATTTTTCAGTCAATCGGAACTGTTTGCATGACAGAACAAAGTGGCGGGGTTCTTACAGGAGATCGAGTGCACACATCACCACACGAGAGCCTTAACATCAGCATTTGTTGTGCGAGAAACGTCTTGCGTTGCCGAGGGAAGTGGTGCGATTTTGACGGGGATCGAGCGCGCATCTGCTGTCACAAGGAAGCCGTAACATCGGCATTTGACGCGCGAGATACGTATGATGGAAAATAACTTCCTCAAAAATCGGTTCCAAAGTATCAAACTCTCACGAATAGGCGTATAGGCCATGCGACCTACATTTTAAAATATTAATTTAAAGGAACAATGAGTGTATAACTTTGGTTATACAGGGTGTTCCGTTCAAACCTGCCACATTTCGATTTATCATTGCTGAAAGGTTATGAAACACAATGGAATGCTAGTGGTACTAGACGAAAGAGAAACTCTAAAGAATTTTATTGCATGACCTCGAAGTTCACCGTTCTGTCACCATGCAGCGCCACAATCGCATAAAGCACAATGGCGACTCCGCAGCAGCGCGCACAATCTGTATTCTGGTATGCAGAGACCAAATCAATCATTACAGTGCAAGGAAATTACCGGAGAGCATATGGAGGTGAATCACCAGATGGGAAAACCATTAAGACATGGTGTGCGAAGTTTTTGGCGACTGGAAGTGTTAATAAACAATCCGGAGGTTCTCAGATTGGCTATTATTCGTGCTACAAACGGTGCACACATAGAGGTGTATTAGAGTTTAGTGCTTCATGCAATAAAATTCTTTGAGTTTCTCTTTCGTCTAGTAGCACTCGCATTCCATTATATTTCATAACCTTTCAGCAATGATGAATCGAAATGTGGGAGGTTTGAACGGAACACCCTGTATTTGGCAGAAAAATGCGCTAAAATAAAAATAACATGAAAGGTCCATACCTGCAGGATGATGCTAACAGTGCCAAAATGCAATAACGGTCGCAGTGCCAAAGAAAGTTTCTCTAGTTTGAAATTAATGAAACGTATTTAAAAACGAACATGTCTCCAGCAAGATACCACACCACACTCGTTACATTTTCAATGACGTTCAAATGATGATGTGACTGAAGGCTTTGCTGCACAAAAAATTGGAATCACTTTATTTGTGTGTTCTTCACCACACTTATAATAATTATCTGTCTTTATGTAAGACAAAATATCCACATTTAATATGGAAAGTTTTTCTTGTATGTCTGAATGCTGCACTGTAATGTAGGCCTACGTATGTGAAAGGGTAAATGTTTGAGTTTAATATTGAAGACGGTTAACGCCTGCGCTCACGAAAATTATAACATTATAATATTGTATACAAGGGCTCCGACTTGTCAAAATTATTGGGGGTGGGGGCACTGACCACTGAAATAAATTAATGAATGACTCCCTCCCTCCCTTTTTTAAGTTTTGGCCTCAGTATTCGGAATCTCGTAAAAGCCATGAATTCCTTAAAAATATTAAACTTTTCATGTACAGTTCGAATGCAAAATGTCAATTGTTTACGAATGGATATGTCACAGGTTTCGTCAACCATAATAGCAAAATATTCCCGACTTTTAATATCTGCTACCACGGAGCGCAAAACAGATCTCCCTAATGTATCAATGATCTCGTTCTGAATGTCATGTGAGAGCCATTTGTAGCTCGAACGTTCCATCCACTCTCCTAGTTCATGCACATCGTCTTTTGAAACTCTTTTTAGTAAAGATGTTAACAATATCATAATTATATACTTAGTATATAGTAATAAGTCATGTGTTTTGCCGTCTCTGGCCATAGCCCCCCAAAATTGATGGTTTAGCGGTCTCAGCCCCCCAAAGTTGATGGTCTAGAACATTTCAAATGTGTATTTAAAGTTAAGTTCATGTTGCACAATTCAGAGTAAACTTTACAAGAGAAGCAAAATAATAGATTAGATCCTCTTAAGGCGAGGAGATACAGTTACGCACCAATTGTACATTTATTTCAGTATCGCCCGAATGGGCACTGCTACTAAAACAAACCCTGGGTGTATCCAAGAGTATGAATTTCTCTCCATGTTGCAAGTGCAAACATTTTGTTATGTTGACTATTAAGCTGGACACGATGTTTGAAAAATATAATGAATAATAATTTTCGGAATCCCATGTATTCCTTATGGGGAATCAACTTCAACATCAAGCTACGGCTAATCAAATGGAAGTTTCGACTTTTCCGCAAGTCAAATGCATCTTCAAACTTCCCTTTTCCCGTTGACATATCTTTCTATTCCATCGGAACTTTTATATTCACAAGAGAACGAATCAAATCATACTCCCATATGATCAATGCTTTTATCCTTGCCTCCTGGCAGTGTTGCCAAACCCGATGGGCATAAAAGAACGAAATTTCACTGACTCTCATGGAGCTAGATTTACGATGGCTGGATAAAGTGCCTTCTAGGGTAATGTTAGTTGTCAAAGGGGTGGGGCACTGCTATTATCGTTAACTCTAAATTGATGACAATTTATTCTTAGTTTTCAACATCTAGATCCGGCGGCATCGCCCATCTCAATAATCCACCGATGGTGGTATGAAATCGAAAGTAAAGAATTCCCTGACGACAATATTATGTCAATTTCACGTCTAACATTGTGCTATAAAGAAGTAGCTGGGGAGATAAGAGAGAGTGGGGCGACGCAGCCAATATAACAATATCACGTCACGTGCAAAATGTATAATTATGACGAAAGGTGGTCTATGTGGGTCGGAACCAGAGATGGCATCATAGTGGGGCACGGGGGGTGGGCGTCCCAGTTCACAGCCGAACGAGTGCACGAAAGATTGATTGATTTAGTTTATTTTACTTCGCGTTTTGTGCCTCTTGGCTAATTTGTGAAGATGGGGATGAGTGATGAAATTGATGAATGGACATTCGCAAACAACCAAGCCCGAGCGGGATTCGAACCCGGGACCCTTGGCGTCGCAGCGCGATGTGCCAACCACTCGGCGACAGGATCCGGCTATAGTGCACGAAAGAGCCAGATCTGGCTCCAAGAGAGCTGAGTTGGCACACTGCCATGGACGGAAGGGCTTGGGAAGACTTCCGTGGAAATTGTATCGCATGCCCTTGCAAAATTATTTGGGGGGCTCTGCCACCACGTCGTTAACATTGGGGGGGGGCCTCGAGCCCCCAAGCCTCATGGAGTCGGCGCCGCCTATGATTGTATATATAACAGTAACTACTAACAATGTAGAAATATTTATTGAGGACAATTGTTTGCTTTGATGTCCTCAGCATGCTATCGAATTTTGTCACTGTGTGTGTGTGCAATACGTACGTAATATGTTGATTTAGCAGAATGCAGAATTTTTCGAGAAATTGAAGTTGTCTATATTTTTTACATTAAAAAAAGCCTCGCGTTTGATAACGGCGGTAGTATCCATCAGTACAAAGGAAACTATAATTAACAAAACCGTGTAACGACAGAAGAAACCATAAAATATAATTTAGCTTCCATTCAATACAGGTCTGGGCAGGGACAGGGTTTGGTAAAGAATAAACAGCTAAGGTGGTTGACTTGCAAGCAAACTTTATTGGCGAAAATAATGCCCGTTAGAATCTTGAATTACATGTACAGTAAACCCTCGTTAACACAAACTCGCTTAAGACGAACACTCGGTTAACATGAACAAAATGTTGGTCCCGGCAGGGATGTATTATATCTTATAGAAAGTTTTATCGGTTAACGCGAATTTCGGTTACCACGAATTACGAACTGTTTTTTAGTCCATTGCGTCATTATATATCTCATTTAACACGAACTTTCTAAGTTTTTCAATTTTTTTTTTCCTGTTGTTCCTCTGTCGTTCCTCTGCTAGGTATGTAAGAAATCGCTCAACAATCTCTATCATCTTGTCAACAATCAACTTATACAGTATTGTAAGCAACAGATTCAGATCAACAATGTATTCAAATGTGTTTCTCTATTCTTTAAAACATAGCCAGTACGAGTAACATCAAGATTAAAACATGGGTGCAATTGCTCGACAATCGCGATCAACGCGTCAACAATGAGCTTATACGTATTTAACCTACAAATTCAGTTTTGTGTTCAGATCTATTCTTTAAAACGTAGCCAGTACGAGCTTGATCCGAATTGACCGCTAGTTTTACGGAAGCTATGAGTACAGTTGGCCGTGAAGTTACCAGACATTTGCGTTCCCGTCTAGGACAGCGCAATATACAGGAATTTTTCACCAGAAAATGATCTATGAGTACTTTCTTTAAAAGTTAATTACTGTAGTACTGTAGTAGTGTTTTCTATGATGACATACATAATACGTATTGTAAATGGTTAATGTGTAGAAAGAACTGTATTGCAACAATAAAATTTGAGTCCCCGGTTAGCACGAATTTTTTTAAACACGATTTTTCGGTCCCTTGGGATTCGTGTTAGCGAGGATTTACTGTAATAAACATATTCCTCACAGGAGGGACACTCAGAAAGAACACAGGTCGTGATTCGAACCCGGAACCCCTGGCGTCGTAGCGCACCGTCATAAACACTCCGCCACCACGGAAGTCGACCGATTAAGCGCAAACTTTACTGCGTAGTGGTACCGTCGTAGCCTCGTAATCAAGGGGTCCTGGGTTCGATACCCGGTGGAGGCACATAATGGTTCGGGTCCAACTTTAAATTCTACTAGTAGGGACGTGCAGATCTGACTTTCTGTACATAAAATTAAGCTCGAGCACTCAAACTCAAGGAAATTAATAACTCTAAGGTCTAAATCACCATCCCTGAGACCTTCTGTAAACAAACGGTCTCACCGATTCGATGTATCACTGCGCGTCAGCTGATCCATGACCGCAATCATCTGCTGTTACACTCATAGTTCGCCGCACCTATTCATTTTATATAAGAGCCTCTGAATGTGAGAACTTGCTCTCAAAACATCAGAGGAATATGCAGCCGCATACATTGTTACTCTCCCGGTCATTCTCTCTTTCATAATCCTTAAAACTGCAGACACTGACACACCACTGCACTGGGATACGAACTTAACCACTTCATTTACTGGTTTCTCAGGATACTACTGACAGAACGTTACATAAATATTGAGTAGAATCTGTTTCTCACCCCTTTTCAAAGGCTGTCCTTGCTGGTGTTTTGAAAACAAGCTCGGAGAACACGGAGACTTTCCCGCACGCATAGAACTCGGCATGTTATTTTTCTAAGGCTAAGTCAGGCAATATTACTAAGTTGCACTACTTCTTTGCTGTTCACATGATTATTTTTAGAAAATAACCAATGTTATAAAATATCATTATGTACACAAATCTCTAAGCTCATTGAAAGTTATATTACTACAAAATGTTCACACTTATCTTGCCTTGTCATGTCACCAAGTTATTTTACGAAGTGCACTATATTTGGCGCAACAAAAATCGTTATTAGGATGCTTGTCAAAGTTTCCAACCGCAATAAATTTACGAACTTTTTGTCTTGTTTTGATCATCATCAATATATTTATTGGACTTACAGCAATGCATATGGCTGTTTATGCCCATTATATATTTTTTTTTACATAAGATACAATTTACATAAAATGTACAAACAAATTTCAAATACACTCCTATCTATATCAAACCTTAGAAATATACATTACCATGTTATATCATTTTGTCTAAAAAATGCAAGTAAAATATATTCAAAGAAAGAAGCAAAATTTATGGGAAATGATTACTGGTGCAAAGAGTTAACCATAAGGTGAAGCAATAAGTAAAAAAGAAAGAGCATTGGGTTTAAAGTGAGACGTCATTTGCGGCAGCGTATCCCATACTACAAATTTGCCATTGTTTTACCTTACGTAATGAATCCTGTAACAACGCTGGATTTTCGTGTGGATTATTTTACTTCTATGAGTTTGCAATGCTTTCTGCATGCAGGTGGTTTTGTTTACAGAAGTTGTCAGGGTTTGTGATTTGAACTATAGTATACTTAGGGAAAAGCCGGCCTCCGTGACGGAGTGGTTAGCGGAAAGGACAAGAGAGAAAGAGGAGAGAAGAAGGAAGAAGAATGAAGGAAAAAGAGCGTGAGATAAAGAGTCCAACCACATTCCAGATGATAGAAAATGTTTAGCTAAATCGCCTGTCAGGTGAAAGTACAGTTGACTAGGGAAGGCTACCTGCTGGAATGTTCCAGCAAACAACTTTCTAATAGTCTGGAGGGGAGTAATGTTTGTGTATATATATCGTCCTGTTTTGTACCTTGTTACATTTGTACTTGGTGCAGAGTATGAAGAAGACCTTGCTAGAAGGTTGAAACGTTACGTTTAGTTTGTTTTATAATAAAATAAATTTCTGCCTTGGTCAGCATATTGAGTTTTTCATGAGAGTTCTTCGCGAGTGTCCCTTCATCAGTTTCATCCTATCATCACTCATCCTCATCTTCTCGATTGGCCACACAATGGCAGAAAAGCGATATAAAACAAAACAAATCAATCAATGGCTAAGGAAAGAAGCGCTTAGCCCAATCATGTGGAAAAAAACTCACTGGATACATGAAAAGGTGAAAAAATACGAAACTGACTAAACGGAAAGAAACAGCTGTTACTTGCCGAACAAAGTAACTTCAAGAACTCATCACTTTTCAACAGCAACTCTCCATCACCCATCACTCACTTCACCATGTGAAGGTCTGTTAGAGACAGCTCTTCTATTGTCACGTGCGCGGGATTGTCGTTATGTATACAGTATTTCTCTGAGATATCGTCCGTACATAAACTAATCATATTTCACTGAGATATCGTCGGTAGATAAATTAATCAATCTTTCATATAACAGCTCCTTCCTTTTCTACAAGATATCGAAGTGAAAGGCTTCCAAAGTCTTTTAAACCTGGCAGAAGTATCTCAATAAAGACACCACCCTTGTTTCTGTTAGTATTATGGACGTTAGTGCGCCCTGGGCCGTCATCTATTTATATCTCGGGGGTATTTCATGTGAAGTGCCCCTGAAGAAGAGCCGCTAAAAGAATATGTACCCAAAAGAAAGACAATATTTAAAACAAAGATTAGTGGAAGTAGAGGAACTAGATAAAAAAAATGAGAGAAGAAAATTCTATCAAGCCATGTTCAGTCTTACAAAAGAATATAAACCAGATATTGAAGGATGTAAAGATAAAAATAGAGAAATGCTGTATGAAGAAAGTCAGATCAGAAAACGGTGGGCAGAAAAATTCAAAGAAAAACTGTCAAGAAGAGAAAATGGAATAGAAGCTGGAAATACAGAACGGGAAACAGAAGAAGAGGAAGAAGAAACAATAGAACCTCGAACGTTAGATGAAGTAACAAAAGCAATCAGGAGATTGAAAAATAACAAAGCACCAGGAAGTGATAATATGGTAGCCGAAATGATTAAATATGGAGGCATACAACTATACCAGAAAATACACGAGCTGATTAGTAAAATATGGAGAAAGGAGGAACTACCGGACGAATGGAGACAAGGAATTATATGTGCCATTTATAAGAAAGGAGACAAATACAATTGTAGCAATTATAGAGGAATAACATTGTTAAATGTTGGATATAAAATATTCTCGAGCATATTAAATAAAAGGATACAGGAAATAATTGAACCCATCCTTGGAGAGTATCAAGCAGGGTTCCGGGAAAATAAGAGCACCATAGACCAAATATTTGTAATTAGACAAATATTAGAGAAACATTATGAACATGGGAGCGAACTACATATGCTATTTGTAGATTTTAAACAGGCCTTTGATAGTGTACAAAGAGAAGAACTAATTAAAGCAATGGAAAGAATTGGTATACCCAAAAAATTAAGACAACTTGTACAGATGACTCTGATGGACACCTCAGCAAGAGTAAAAGTAAAAGGACAACTCAGTGAAGAGTTTACATTTGACAAAGGTGTAAAACAAGGGGACGGATTGTCGACTACACTATTTAATATAGCATTGAATGATGCCATAAAACAGATTGACCAAAGAGGTACCATCTTTAATAAAAGCTCACAAATCTGCGCTTATGCAGATGATATAGCAATCATTGCAAGATCTATGAATAAGCTAATACAAGTATTTAACGACATGGAGAACTATACTAAGGAAATGGGACTAGAAGTAAACATAAATAAAACAAAATATATGAAAATAGCACGAAAACCAGAAAGAAGAAAAGAAATAGAGATAGGTAATAAGAAGTTCGAGGTAGTACATGAATTCAAATACCTGGGAAATCAAATAAATGAAATAAATAACATAGGAAGATGCGTGGAAGGAAGGATCAGAGCAGGAAATAGAGCATATTATGCAAATAGAAATCTGCTGAAAAGTAAGACAATAACAAGAACAACAAAAATGAAAATATACAATACATTAATCAGGCCAGTAGTAACATATGGAGCCGAAACATGGACGTTGACCAAAGACACAGAAAGAAGGCTAATGGTATTTGAAAGAGCAATATTAAGAATAACATTTGGACCAACTAGAGAAGAAACAGGATGGGGAATAAAATACAACCAGGAACTGGAGGAACTAATAAAATATAAAAATATAGTTCGCTTTATCAAAGCTAGAAGAATCAGCTGGATAGGACATGTATATCGCCTACCAAAAGATGCCATGCCGAGAAGAATAATAGAGAATAAGCTATATTCAACTAAAAGGAAAGGAAGACCTAGAAGCAGATGGAAGGAAGAAGTATGCACGGACCTAAACAAGATAGGAGTAACAAGACGGAAACAGAAATGGCAGGACAGACAGAAATGGAGGGACATAGTGGAGGAGGCCATGGCCCGACAGGAGCTGTAGCGCCGGTTGGTAAGGTAATCGTCGGTAGATAAATTAATCAATCTTTCATATAACAACTCCTTCCTTTTCTTCAAGATATCGAAGTGAAAGGCTTCCAAAGTCTTTTAAACCTGGCAGAAGTATCTCAATAAAGACACCACCCTTGTTTCTGTTAGTATTATGGACGTTAGTGCGCCCTGGGCCGTCATCTATTTATATCTCGGGGGTATTTCATATGAAGTGCCCCTGAACCAGGGTGCGAAATCATTGAAAACTGGTGGGGGGAGAAAGTTCTTAATCTTCAAACCATCCTCACAAACATATGTGTAAATTACATGATATACATGTATTATACCTAGGTATTATTACATAACATATCTTACTTAAACTAAAAATAAATTACTCAATTAAATATATATTATTATTATTAATTACATAAAGGAAATTAATTTGTCACTATTACACATAGGTTATCAGCTATTATAAAGCAGCTAACTAATCCCTTTACTGACTGGTTAAAGATGTAAATAAATTATGAAATAGTTGGAAGTGCTTTTATTATGTGTAAGTTATTGTTCAGTTTGAGCTTTGTTAATAAAAATCAATTAGATTTCAT
Source organism: Lepisma saccharinum (assembly GCF_977018435.1). Taxonomy (NCBI): domain Eukaryota; kingdom Metazoa; phylum Arthropoda; class Insecta; order Zygentoma; family Lepismatidae; genus Lepisma; species Lepisma saccharinum. Next base: position 22,403,619 of record NC_139243.1, on the reverse strand, counting down.
AGTTATAATTGTCTTGCATTCTTGTTTTACTTCTATTGTGCGTAAATTCAATACTCACAACTACACTAATTTGTGTTTTCGATATTATTCTTAATAAAGCATATTTGAAATTAAAAGTAATTGCTTATCTTTTGTTTGTTATAACAAGAACTCTCCCCCCCCGGATTTTTTTGGTGGGGGGATTTTTGAGGCCAAGATTGTTGGTGGGGGAAATCCCCCCCCCCAGGATTTCGCACCCTGCCGTGAACCTCAGTTTTTTAAAATTAAATGCAATGCTGTAACATTATGCTATCTTGTGAGTGGAAAATCTAAAATTGTCATTTGTCGTAAAAATTCAATTATTATACATAATTATGTTACCGTAGAAAGTAAGAGGCATTTTACATATTATTCGTTTATATTAACTTTTTGATTTACTTGTGTTTTGTAATGTTTCCCACCCGTGCTACCAAAAACAATTACTTTCGCCTTTAACCGTTACATTCGCCCCCTCAACTCCACTAGAATATTCAAAGGTCACCTTCTCTTCTTTTTCTTAAATAATTTATTCTTCATCTTTTGACAATTCCGTAACATACCCTTCGGTATGTGGGATCGAATTGGGTTAGTGTAGCTCACTCATCCTTCATCCTTGATTATGGAGCAACTCGCTATTCATGGTAAGCTTAATGGTAAGGTGCTAGAGCTAATAAACGTATACGTAAATGGCAAAACACAACACTTGAGTTTCATACACACTAAGATTGGATCTAAATGGTAAATGGAAAGGTACACATACCTGTCTCTGTCTGGAGGACTTCCCACGGTATTATGATCTTGACTACAGCAAGTCGAGAGTTAGATTTGCAACTCGCCCCAACGTTTCCTCCCTCAGTTGTAGTTCTGCCCCTCTCAATGTTCGCTCTATAACTGACCAATGACCTCTCTCCTCCCAGATATTTATTCTGATCGAGTTTACTAAACAAATGCCGAGTCAGTCCTGGTTTCACCTGCTTACGCCGTTGGTAACCAAGAAGAGCTTAGGTAATGTTTGACACTGCATTTCTGATTGTCAAGTTTCTGTCTGGAAAATGATATCTACTGTCTGGGATTTGTAGCTGTTTTCATCTAATGTATTTCCAATTTGAGGGTTATTACGATTCACAGAAATTAAAATAAATTTCTTAGCAAGTGAAGTGTCCCACCCGTGAGACAAAATTGTTCACAGCTACAAATCTGGGAAACTATTTTCAGGCTAGTTATGTTTATTCAACAGTGTTGTTACGTTCCCCGGTTTATTCTCAATGGATCTACTTACTTTTATTCCTCGACGGCGAGTCTGAGACTTATCAGCCTACTTTGAAGCCCTCAGGTTGTGGGAAATCAGATAAGGATATGTTTACGTAAACCTTACTAACTCTCGCACACAAAAAATATATTTAAATGTCAGTTAATGTTAATATATTACACTTGCACTCGCAATTAAACTCCTTATTACAAACAAAATTGTGTTCAGATCATAATTGTTCTTGACTACACAAATTAACACATTCACATTTCCAAAATTACTTCCATTATCCAGCAACATTCATAATATCTCTTACCTCACAACCCACAATCAAATGTTTTAAGGTTAGTCCATAACCATAACAGACTACCCAATTGAACAAAACAAATTACGTCATCATAGACAATTAACATATTAAACAATTAAAATGATACAATAAGTGGGTGCGTATCAGTGTTAAGTTTCATATTTCATTGCACAGAAAATGTAAGAGTTGCTTAAGTATCAGTAGAATAGTCACTTTAATATAAAAATTGAAGTACGTGTGTCCTACCAGTAACAATGGAATGCTCCCTCACTTTCATTCGTGCCAGTTTGATGGAATCATGTCCATTGTTGCCACCAGAGTTCAATAAAATCGATTACGCAATGACGTTAGAACGAAGGCTCTCGCAGCCCCTCAGGCAGTGCACAGGGAAACGAAGTGGTGGACACTTTGTCCCATCAACCATGATATGGAGGAGAAGGTGTCCACTTTTGGCTAATCGCAAAGATGAGGATGAGTGATGATATGATGAAGGGACACTCACAAAGACCACCAATACCCAGGCCGGGATTCGAACCTGGAACCTCGTAGCGCGATGAAGTAACCAATCCTCCACAGATGCCGGCTGTGTTGTTTTCCTCTTGTAATGTAAAGTTCCCCGTGTATATGGCCCACACATTCTAGATCTCGGCCATTTTGGAGGTGATGTGATCAGCGCCACGCTCCGATCTCCGTTACCCTCAAGGGGTGAGCCCCGGAGTAGCTTTATGCGGAGACAAGGCCTGTTGTTGCAATTTCAATATTAAAAAAATGGCCATTTAGTACCATAATACTATCATTAGGTGGGGACGAGTCGAGAATGTTTGCCTCCACCCGCATACTTTCAGGGGACGCGTAATGCCGTGGCACCTTCAAATATAAACAAAGACGTCAGTTTGTTCAGAATTTACCAGTTCCCCCCTTTATTTTCCTTTATGTACTTTTTTTATGTTACAATAAGTGTGAACATAATTATGTTATATATTTGAGTATCGAAACTTGTTCTGGTAGCCAGGACCGATTCTGTTCACAAAATTTTTCTTTTCAAGTAGCCTATATTATCTCTGTGGGTCATTCAGTACTGCATCTGAAACTTTGAGTAAATAAAATAAATAAATAAATCTTTCCCTGAAACAATTAATTCCCGTAATTGGAACGGAAGGTTCCCGCCAAATCTTTCTCCCGATCACCTCCAGAAATCAGAGAGGCACGCGGATGTTAGACGGACGGAATTCCCTCCCAGAGGAATGACTTTTCAAAGCTTCTCTCGTCGGGAGGTCAATGTTAAACGCGTGTTCACCGGACAGGCGCTGGGCACTGATACTTTTGTAGTCGCCGACAAGGGGATTCCGGCATTCTGTTGCCCTGGGCTACGATCTCACGCATCCCGTTCCCATTTTGGGTACGTGGATCCAGGACCGTGTCCACCAACGCCGTTCAAAAGTTTGCGTTTAGCTGCGTCGAACTAGTCAGTTCGCAAAGAAATAGATAGATAGATTTATTTTCTTTTTGTGCGAGCCATAGGCTGTACGCACTACATATTTTTGATTTTTCTACACTATTTTGTTACATTTAGTTTTCGTTTAAGCTGTCTCTTACTTTGTCCCCTATATACACATTCTTCCCCTCCCTCGGCAGTTCTTCTTCCAGTCTTTCTCCTCACTTCTCTTTTCCTGCACTATCACCAAAACACGCCTACATTTTGCTTTACACACACTTACACTATAAAGATGGCTCGTCTGGAGCATGATCACTCATTTCGCTGCCTTTTCTAATAGCTTTCCCCCGCCGTTCTCTTACTTCTCCCAGGTATTTCCCCACTTGCTGCCCCGCTTCCTTTATCTTTATTCTGTCGTCTACCACTTCTATCACCACCCTGCCTGTTAAGTTTTTCATCCATTTGTCCCTTAGGTCACGTGTAGAAGGGCAGTTCAGTAGGATATGCTTGTCCGTCTCCTCCCCCTCGCACAAAGGACATATCGTTTCCCCTGATTCGTTTATCTTTCTTAGTTGTTTCCATCCCCCTAGTCTGAACCATGCCAGCGCGCTTCTTTCATTTTTTCCCACAACCTGGATATATTTCGCTTTCCCCCATTCTCTTACTCTTAACTGTTCCCTGATTGAGGTCTTTGTTTGGCAGTCTGCTATTATTTCTTGTTTGTCTATGTCGAGTAACCTGTTTCTGATTTGATTTTCTGATGAGATGCCCCCCCTTCCTCCCTCTTCCCATACCCAACCCATTCCGCTATTATATAAGATATTTTTCACTTCCAGACCCCAGCTGGAAAAGTTTTCCTCCCTTGTCTGTATTTCCAAACATTGTCCCCTCAGCGTAGTTTGGCCCTCTTGTGATAATCGCATCCAATATTTAACAACCCTCATCCGTGCTTGTACCGTGTCTCTGTTCAGTCCCAATTCCTTAAGAATCCCACAGTTGGCCGTGCCTCTGCTTACGCCCATTACTCTCTTATAAAATTCTGTTTGTATACCAATTATTGTGTTGTCCCCCCTTAACCCCCACAGTTCTATTCCATAGTTTAATGTACCTAATACTATTGATGAATAGAGGTTTTGAATGACCGGGAAAGGCATTTGAGGTGCCTTGTTTATTGTCCTTATGACTTGTTCTATTGCAAATTTTGTTTTAGTTTTTCTTGCCCTTATGTGGTGTGTCCAACTTCCTGTCATGGAGAGTGATGCCCCCAGGTATGTGAAGTTTTTAACCCGCTCGATTAAATCCCCCCCGTACGTCCATGTCTCCTGTCTGCTAAATATGTAGCCATTTTTGAAAGCAATGATTTTTGTCTTTTTAATGTTTACCTTCATTTTATATTTGATGCACCCCTCATATATGCTGTCTATGCCCCTTTGAAGACCCTCTATTGTCTCGGACAAGATGACTATGTCGTCTGCATACATAAGGACTGGTATACTTTGCACTCCTATACATGGGATATAATCCTGATCCATTTTAATTTCATGCGCTACCCAATCTATGAACAGTGAAAATAGCACTGGTGATAGGATGCATCCTTGTTTCAGTCCCCTGAGCGAAGGCTGCAGTGCCGAGACTTGGTTTCCTTTGCATCTTACTCCGAATTCTACCCTCGCATATATTGCTTGCAGTGCTCTGATCATGCGCGCGGACATTCCCTTCTAGTTAGTACATCAAGTTTATACTTATTGCCTACAAACATTAAATAGTGAAATTATAAAATAACTAAGATTAAATAATGAAAATATACTAGTTGGCCCCCGTGGCGGACGCCATCGCGCTACGACGTCAGGGGTTCCGGGTTCGAATCCTGGCCTGGTCATGGATGCTTGCGAGTGTCAATTCATCAATTTCATCATATCATCACGCATCCTCATCTTCGCAAATTAGCCAGAAGTGGCACAAGAAGCGAAGTAAAAAATAAAGCAAGCAATCAATCAATGAAAATATAGGCTACTTGTTGCTTAATCGAGGGTTGTTTCTTTCCGCCGAACTTATTGAAAGGCAAGGATTGTATTGTGATCACAGGACTTTAATGACAGTACCAAAGAAGATTTAATGCGACTTATAATAATATGCGTAAAATATTATCAGAAACTTTACTTTTCGTCAACTGGATCTAACATTCTTTTTTGATTTTCAATAAATATTCATTCTTTAGCCATTTCGAATTAATTTCCTTGCCAGGGCAGTTGTTTTTTTACAAATTTTGCCGACCTTTACTGTACGTAAGCTAGATAATGAATACAGTCTTTTTACATATTCATGTAATAAAAATATAATATTAATTAATTCGAATATTTTAATTCATGCTATTTTAATTAATGTAATATAATTATAATTTAAACGTTATTATATTATTTTGAGACACTTAGTTCGGACCCCCCCCCCCCCAAAAAAAATATTTCTAGTCGGGTCGCGAAAAATGCAGCATGACGCTCGCACCACCTGAAAGTTATGCAAAATTCGAAGTTTGCATTGCTTTTGTATCACTATTATTTAAAAAAAACTGTATTCTGTGAATACACAACAGGAATTCTTATATTTTGATGTTTTCGAAAATTCCTATCCTTTCGAGAAACGCTAAGATATTACAAATTCCGTAAAAATATCTGCTTAGAATTCCTTCTAGAGCATACAAGTGAATATCTACAAGAACGTCGACAATGTGTCGTTGACCTATATGGAAAATCGTCGTGGAAAAACATTCCATGTGGTGTCCCTCAAGGCACTGTACTCGGCCCCCTCTTATTTGCTCTGTATATAAACGACCTCCCGACGGTGCTTAACGGCTGTATATATCATATCTATGCCGACGATTTTCAGTTATATTTCTCTTTCCCCCCGCAAGAAATACTGCATGCAATAGAAATTGTGAACAATGACCTTAAACAAATAAGTACTTGGTCTGCACACCATGGCTTACATCTAAACCCGACTAAAACCCAGTGTATTCTTGTAGGTTCCCCTAGAATTTTGAGCAAAATAGATAAATCTAGCCTCCCTAGACTCAACATAAATGACATTCATCTGCCCTTCTCCACTACTGTTAAGAATCTGGGTGTGATACTCAACCAACATCTCACCTGGGCAGAGCAAGTTAACTCTGTATCTAGAAGAGCTTTCGGTGCATTGCATTCACTCTATCGGCTCAAAAACTTCCTCCCTGAACGCATAAAAATTAAACTGGTCCAGTCTCTTGTATTTCCCATTGTTGACTATTGCGACATTGCTTTCTTGGATGTCAATCACGAGCAAGCTAAACGACTGCAGCGAATTCAAAATGCCTGCATTCGTTTCGTTTTCGATCTAAAATATTCAGAGCATTTGACATCGTACTTTGCGAAGGTCGAGTGGCTTAAATTAAGCGATAAACGTAATTTTCATAAGTTAATTTTACTGTACAAAATCCTTCAAATAAAAGACCCGCAATATCTCTATAACCGATTTCAACATCTTTCCGACTTTCACAGCCACAACACCAGATCGCGCGAAAGGTCTCTGCTGTCCATTCCACTCCACAAATCCAACTTTTATGCAAATTCTTTTACTGTTACCTCAGCAGGCCTTTGGAACAAGTTGCCACCTGAAATTCATGTCTCTTCCTCAATTGTGACGTTCAAAAAATTGTTAAAGTTACACATATTATACAATGAAAATTAAATGTTTGATTTCCCTATTAACATGGCGGGTGCAGAGAATGATAGAAGGACGTAAGGCACTAAAATGAATTAGAGTAATAGTTAAGATGAATTATCATCAAAGTATACCGTATTGGACTGTGTTTTAAGTATGTGTAATATTGAACTGTGCTTAAGTAAGTGTAGTGTTATGTATTTGCTTGTACGTGTGTAAGGGCAAAGATATGTATGTGTGTGTGTGAGTGTGTGTGTCCGTATCTATAGGTTAGATTACCTTTCTTATATGTAATTTCTCTTTGTATTTTTTATTTTTTTCTCTGTAATTTTTTATATATTTTTTCTTCCTTTTTTTTCCAAAATTTTAATTATTTCATATTCAATTTTTTTGTAAACATGGTCAAGTGGAAGAAAAGGCTCCACAGCCTTAACTTCGCCATGTAAAAGAAGACGAAATAAATAAATAATATTCTAGTAGTTTGCTTAGATATATATCGTGGAAAATAGACTTACATAGCTACGAAACTATTGCGGATAGATTACCAGTTGAATAGCCTATATCGAAGGATAAAATTTTCCATGTAAGGGATAGGTAGTCTTCTATAGAGTGTCTCAACCTTAAAAGTGAGTATGGAAGTAAATGGAGTACTTCCCTCTCTCTCTAATACATGAGTTTTCCCAATAGCTCTGTCCTTCTCTACGACCGCTGCGTTGCCAGATGTTACAAAATTTACAAAATGTAAAAGTCATAAATTTCAAACAGTGAAATCATTATTCTGTAGAGTTTTTTATGCTCTATTTACTGACAGCATTATATAACCTGTCATAAATTCATGTGATCTGAAATTTACATAATTATGCAAATTTTGCAAAACGCTTAATTTGTTTCTAGCAAATACTTCAAAAGCCATAAATATCAAACCGCTTGAACAACTTTGCCAGTTTATTTTTCTACGGGATCTATGGTTTTTGTAGATATGATATTCTTCGCCTGAATGAATTAATTTGCTTACGAAGAGAGTTTTATATATATATACATTGGATATTTTGTATAAATCTATAGTGGTTCGCATATCAAGGAATTCATGCTGGAACATCTTGTTACGTTTCAGCAGAGCCTTAATAATCAACTTTGCTCAGTGCAACAAAAGAAATACTAATCTGTAACTCAATGTTCTCGAGAGCATTTTGACAGATTTGAATAAATGCGCACCTTACGCCCAGGATTTGAAGAGAACTACGTTTCCAGTCTGGACCTTGGCCTCCAATACTAATCTTTCTAACATGGATTTCGTCCTCCGCTTCTATACCGCCTTTGTTCGTCATAGAATCCCTTCTCTACGGCATCTTCAAGAACCTTACATCCTGACCATTTTGAACATTCAGTTACTGCAGACTCGACGCGATCTAGCCGACATGAATCATGAAATCATCAATGGAAAATAAAGATCCGGATTTCCACTTTTAGAATTCAATTTCCGAGTGCCCTCTCGATCGACGCTCGACTGTTCCGCAACTCTACCACTACGCTTTATCTTATACAGCGCCTTCTGTTCCACAGGCTGCCCCAGTTCCATAATAAACTACCCGCAAACATGGACATTTTCTTCCCAGAAAGTACATTCCGATCGTCACTAAGAATGAATGTGTAGATCTTTTGTTTGGTTTCATTGTTTTCATGTTTGCATTTACCTGTCTTGTTTTTGTTAATTTTTTTTACAGTTTTCAGTGTAAAATGTCCATCACAAGTGCTGTATCTGAAGTTTGCAATAAATATCCTAACTTAACCGCCCCATATCCAAATTTTACCTCCCTCCATCCGAATTTTGCTGGCCTCACTCTCCAAAAGCTGAGACAAAATTAATAAAAAGACGCACTTACCTCCATATCTTGCCAAGCGTTTTGCTGAGCTCAGCGTTGTGCAGTTGAGGATACCTGTCGCCTATCTTCTTCCTGGCCGCCTGTGCCCACACCATGAAGGCGTTCATCGGCCTCTTTACGTGGCTCTTGCGTTTGTCTGCCTGCGTCCTGGTGGAGAAAGGAACAATAATATATTATGTATAAACTCTCGCAAGTTATTTTTTATGTGGTACAAAAACGTGCCAGTAAACTAGACATAGACGCTTCAAGATACAAACCACTATAGTGCAGGAGGCCTTAGAAAGATCGCTTCGCGAGCTTGCAGCAGGCGATAATATGGGGGTGTGTCTGCGAGAACCAATCAGATCCGCGAATGAGCGAGCCCGGTTGCCACAGCTAGCTCGCTGCACCCTTCTGGAAGGGTGAGTGACCTCTGCTTCTTATACCTCGGCCTGTTTGTTCGGCTGAGGAGCAGACGACACGAGAGTATCGACAATAGTGTGCGAGCGACGTCTGCTGTTAGCCCGCGGAACGCTCTTTCTAAGGCCTGTCCTGCATCAGACCTGGTCAACCCGCATTATTTGTGTAATACCAGAGGCTCCGGGTTTGATTAATTGATGAAATTAGGTTATTTTACGTTTCTGCTACTTTTTGCTAATCGCTACGATGGGGATGAATGTTGATGTAATGAGATGAAAGGGCAATCACAAATATAAACGGACGATACAATGTCCTACACAAAGGCGAGCCGTCCGGTCATCGGGAGATGGCCAAGCAAAGTATTTACAATATTGCATTTTAAATATTTTAGAGAAGAACTTAAAAAAATAATAATAAGTTAGGATATTCGCATATTTATGCGAAATATGCCAAGCGACAGCATGAAACAACTAAAAATACGCAAGAGATTAGCTAAAGTTTAGCGCATCGAAATAAGGGTCCGGTAATAACCCCCTCGCACCAACCCTCCCGCCAAGTTTCCTATTGAAGGCAATGGTGTTGGACGGATCAGGTCATCGCAGAATGGTGCGACTCTCTCTGGTCTGGCCGAGAACAGCCGAACGCTTCCGAACAGGCAGACCCTACAACAAGGTCCAAAACCTCTACCTTCCCTTACTCTTGAAGGTCTGGTTCATAACAGGCCTTTCTTCAGCTCCCATCACACGGCAGGGTTTCTCTGGAGTCGTCTCTTCCGAGATGGCGTGCTTTAGGAGGGGTTGGTAGGGTCATAATCCCTACTTAGGCTCAATATAAAAATAAGACCGTCAAAGGTAGAAAAAGATGGCAGAATGATGAATGATTACTAAGAAAAAAGTACACATAACCACCCTTCCGAAAATGACCTTGGCGTTTATCGCAGAGAAATATCCCCCCCCCCCCGTTGAAAGATGGACCGTGACGTTTAGCAAATCTTGCGATGACTATGTGAAGATGTCACGCTTCGCCACTGGTCCTACAGAGGATCATACTGGCTGCAGGTCCAGACGCCAGAGCCTCGTTAGTCTGTAAAACACAGTCCAGCGTGTACTACATGAAAATGAGGTTGACATTTGCGTGAACATTGAAGGACCACCCCTTACACCTGGAGGGGCCTTGGGTTGAAATCCCGACCTGCCCATGGATGTTCTTGAGTGTCTTAATCAATTTCGTCATATCAGCAATCATTCTCATAGTCGCGGTTAGCCAAAAGTGGCAGCCAAAAGTGGCAGAAAAGCGACGCTGAATAACGAAAATCAAATCAAGTACGTGTAGAGCGCTATCGTATGCACGCGTGGACTGCAAAGGGAGCAGCGGTACTGTAGCGTTGTAAGAGGGACGGAAAGGACAACGCAATTGGGGAACCGTTCTTCACCCTCGTGTCTCCCTAAATACGTAATTACTAAAGCTGTCAACTTATAAAGTAGCTCGCTGGATTCGATTCGGTTGAAAGGGGGGTTACATATAATGTTTCGAATCAATGTCGCCAACTTAGCTCTTTGAAGCCAGGTTTGGCAATTACGAACACGTACAGTGAACGGCAAAGTTAATGGTAGGCAAATTGTCCATCACATGTTGTTTAAAGGAATGGAATTGTGTTGATGCAAAGCAGATGTTGTCCTCTGCCCTTTGGTGTTTTTATTTCAATACGTGATGATCATGATTGGAAATGATTGACAATTCTCATACTATTTCTATTGCCGTTCGGTGTACATGAACTCCTCAAATCACAGAATGCTCCAAGGAGTTTTCTAGTTCCAGGAAAGGAAATCAAGCTGTAAATATAGTTCTTTCAGTGTGGACATTCGTTTTGCTATTATCAATAAAATGCATGTGTAATCTCACGCATGGGGATTAATTTGGGACTTAACTTTGGAGAGGGGGAGGGGATGAGACTGAAATGAAAGGGAAGCGAAGTAAAAATTCGAAATAGGACTTAAAACAATCTAATACGCCACATGCCCAGCAATACACTGGAAGAATATTTTTAAAATAAAAATCCCCAAGAATACAAACTTATATCTTTGGTTAGCAACACTGTAATGTGACACGTGAACGAGAATCGTGTGAGTTGGAATCGTGGGGTGTGGCCGAAACAGGAAATGACGCGCAAGCCATTCATTAGTTTCGCATACAGGCGCATCATATTTCGATGGGAACTGACGCTTCCCCACTCCATGATATGTGGAAGCATTGATGAGCTGACCTCGGTGTCAGGGGGACAATCCGACGTGGGGTCAAAAGGTCTTCCTGTTGACTATTGCGGACAACAGAGGGAGTTGCGAACAATGTCGAGGGAGATTCGTGATGGAAGAGGGAATAGTTAGCCAGCGTTATACTTGAATGGCCTGATGACAGGCAAATACAAGTGATAAATAGCTGGCAATGGTTTTTAAGCAAGTGACATTAGAGAGGTATCTAAGAATTTAAAACGTTGAAACAACCGTTTATCATGCATATAATATATGGGCTCTAGTAGCATGAGCTGTGCTAGAAGGCCGAGATGAGAAAATTGTGGTTGTTTTGGTGGTTATAAATTTGATTTTTCCCACTTTGCGATTATACAGAGTTCAAAAGTTTGTTGAAAAATAAAATTCAGTGTCATGTCGATACTTAAATTGCATTCTACTTTTCGTTTCGATCTCGCCAAGAATATAAAAAAACGTTCAAGATTCAACAATGAAATCAGGTCTTCTATATGACGTGGCTGTCGCCTGGTAATCAAGGGGTCCCGGGGTTTGATGCCCGGTGGAGGCACATTGCAGTGGTTCGGATACCACTTGAAACTGTAGGCCCAGTCCCGATTAGCCTTTCTGTACATAAAGTGGACTTTAGACACAATTCAAACAATCCAACACTGAAATATTATATTGGTTTTAGCATATTGGTTAATATTCGTATTAGTATGTAAATATAATTTCTTGGAATTTCGTAATTCAAGTTATTGTGAATTGTGTATTTCTCTGACACGCACTGTATACAATAACAATATAGTGGCCTGGGGCACGAGTGTTCCTTTGTAAGTATCTCTTTACGGCGCCAGAAAGGGTGGGGGGGTAAGGATGGAGATTAGTCGACTTGGTTATTAAAACCATCGGAAATGAAAATTAGTCTAGTCGACTGAAAAAATAAATCGATTAATATTAGTCGAATTAGTCGTTCTAATTTTTTCAGTCGACTAATTTTCATTTTCGGTAATTTTAATAATCATTTGACTACCATCAGTCGAATCATCAGTCGACTATATTTCCGACTCATTTCAGTTGAAACCGAACACATCTCATTCCGATTTCAGGACCTATTGTTACTGAAGTGAAGCAGGAGGGTATTTCTTGGAAAGGTCAATTACTGGAATCTAAACCATGAAACAGTTAAATTATTCAACTACTCTCTTGAAATTTATGGGGGGGGAAAAATCAATATTTTATTTTTAGGTCATTTTTTACCATTTTAATTAGGTAATGTTTTAATAATTGTAAGGTCATTCTATAGGTCATTGTCCCGCACCGTGACCCTGGCTACGAGACGCGCGCAGGCTCGAGTCTCCTTACTTGAATCAAAAGATGCAGTTTGGTGTTTCTTTCACGACATACAAAAATGCACCCAAATGCATCAAATGTGAATCTGATTCTTTGAAGAAGCCATAAGACACATTTTAGTGCATCTATCGACATGATGCATTTAGTTTTCTACGTGTAGTTCTTTTTCATTTCTAGTTTTTGGCAATAATTTTCAATTTTTTGGTCCTTTTTATAGTAAAATTTTTCCCTTTAAAATCCGGTCTCTAGTCATCAACTTTAGAGCCCTAGTCATAAGTCTGTCGTATATAAGATAATGAGACATTTGATATTTTGGTTTCCTTCACGAAATTGTCCCCAAGTATATTGAAATAAAAGATACTTCCTAAGTCGCCGTGTACATATCGTCCAATCCGAAGACGTCCCAAAGCAAGCATGACTCGTCACGACGCCTCGGCAGTCCAGCTTCTCACCAGGTTACCAAATTCCACGTCGTGACGTCACTAGATGTCAAACAGAAGAAACAATGGATTTTCGTGGTGTTTGAACTGTCGTCCGCGGTGTTTGTCCCCCGTTCCGGGCCTTGGCGCGTCCGCTCGTCTGTTTTCCTTTCCGAGATCCACGTTGGAAGGGCAAAGGGAAAGCGAAATGAATCCCGCCGCCGAGAACACAAGCATCAAGGGCGTTTTTCCAGTTCTTAAAAGACAGCCCTGGTATCACACGCCTTGACATTGATCTGCGCTTGAATGTGTCTGTGAATCAGCGTTTTAAAGTAACTTTTTTTTTTGGAAGAATTCTAACTGTAACTCAGGTACAAGGACGTATATAGGGGGTCCGGACCCCCCCCAAAGACTTACCAAGAACTAAAATTAAGTAATGAAAATATTAGCATTTGTTGCATAATCGATGGTTATTAATTGCCTCTGAACTTTTTAGAAGCCAAGGATTATATTGGGATCATACGACTTTGAATGACATTACACAAAAGATTTATGTACACTACTATTCAAAATAATATGCATAAAATTTTAATCAGAAACTTACTTTTCTCCAACTACGAGATGTAACATCATTTTTGTTATTCGATAAATATTCAATTATCCATCTATTTGACATTCATTTCACTGCCAGGGTACTTGTTTTTATGTAAATTATTTCGATCTTAACTACAGGTAAGTTACGTAATGAATATGCGCTGTTATATCTCTATTCTTATACAGTCTTTTTACGTAACTTTTTACCTATTCGTGTAATAATAATATAATATTAATTTATGTATTGTAATTAGCATTAATTTGATTTAATATAATTATTTTAATTTAAACATTATTATTATTATTCCTGACACACTTGGTTCAGACCCCCCCCGAAACATATTTCTAGAAACTTGCCTGCTCAGGTACATATCTAAAAATACGCACCGCGTGGCCAGAATTAAAGTTACCCGACTCAGAGCCCTCTGTAGCCTGTTTGAGGCATCGTAGAACTCTGAAATTTGGTGAATCCACTATGCAGACCATGGGGAAGAAGATAGCGATAAAAAATATAAAAACTTCAATTTTCCGCCACCAGGTTGAAATGTGGCGCTGTAATAATGAATATTGAAAAACATCAGTGATTTAGCTGAGTTATTAATTAGAAAGAAATTTGTTAGTGGCTGGAAGTTGCGCGAAAATAATCTCGTTTGTTGCAAGGTAAAGGCAAATCCATAACCAATTGGAGCAGTTTACGACACTATTACAACCCATCATAGAAGTACAGCGCCACATTTCAACCTGGTGGCCGAAAATTGAACTTCTCTTTTTATCGCCATCCTCATCCTGCATAGTGAATTCACCAAATTTCAGAGTTCTACGATGCCTCAAACAGGCTACAGAGGGCTCTAAGTTGGGTAACTTTAATTCTGGGCTAGCCGGTATAATTCGGGGTAGAGGGAGGTTTGAACCAAGTGCCTCAGAAAAATAATAATACAAACATTTAATACGTTAATATAATTTATAAAAATTAACAGAAATGAAACAACAAAACAAAGAGAAAGATAGAGATAATAATAAAGAGAAAAACAATAAAAAGAAAGAGAGAAAAAATAAAAACGATAGAGATAAACAATAAATAGAAAGATAGAGAAAAGCAATAAAAAGAAAGAGAAAAACAATAAAAAGAAAGACAGAGACAAACAATAAAAAGAAAGACAGAGAAAAACAATAAAAAGAAAGAGAGAGAAAAACAATAAAAAGAGAAAGAAAACAATAAAATAGAGAAAAACAATAAAAGGAAAAAGAGAGAAAACAATAAAACAAAGAAAGATAGAGATAAACCAGAGAAAACAATAAAAAGGAAGAGAGAGAAAAACAATAAGAGATAGAGAAAGAGAGATGGAAAATGGGGGAAATGACACAAAAGAGTGAAAGAAAGAGAGTGAGAGAAGTAGTAACAGAGAAGGAAAGGAATGAAAGGAAAGAGGAGGAAGCGAGGGAAAAATAGACAGAAAGATAGAGAGGGAGGAAAAAAAAGAGCAAAAGTCCACATAAAAATACACTTATCTAAGCCCCGCGACAGGTTAAGTTTGTAGCAACTTTTCGCATGTATAGAACAAAATGTTCACACAGGATGGTAGTTGAGCTGTAATACTGCCAATTTCCTCACAGTCTGGGATATGAACAACTTGGCGGTTGAGGCAAGACTGGCACGGGAGATGCTGAGTGTCGTTCTCGAGTGGACTAATACATAAAACCTGCTTCAAACTTAACCTGTCGCGGGGCTTAGAGACGACCTAACGAACGATATTGAACGCAGAACAACATCAAAAAGTGGGATTTAAGCACAGAAAGGTTGTAAAAGATGAAGCTGACACACTAAAAGACGGGACAATAGGATCTTCAAAGTACATTCACCTAATATTTGTATTTTTGTTTATTTCATGTCACTTTTCGGCTCTTTTAAGCTAATGGCGGCGATGAGGATCAGTGATCATTGGATTAAATTGATGAACGGACATTACAAATAACACCCACGTCCAGGCTGGGATCCAAACCTGGTAGGCTTAAATAAAACAGGGAAATTATTTCACATCAAAAAGACGAACAATGTAAAAATATGAAGAAGAATTAGCAGTTGTTGAGACAGACTTTTAATAAGTAAAAGAGAACAACATGGAAAAAATTCTCAGCGTCGATTAGTACAACCATTTCCCACCAGGGTGACCTCTGTCTCCATGATGTCAGGGAACTCTCAGAGGAGGGGGAGGAGGCTTGTAACATCCGAGGGTCCTTTAGCCGAAGAACAGTTGAAGAGCAGTTTGCGTTCTGTTGAAAAAGGGAGGCGACTGCAAATAACAAAAGATGGCCTCCGCCCATGAGAAAACAAAACAGGTAGCGACACCTTTCACCTCTTGTGGGCAAACCTCGCACACAAAAAGTTGTAAAATGGTGGACACAAGTTTTTAGACGGTGTCTACACCCTCCTCCCGCCCCCGAAGCAAGCACGTGGCGTTCCTTGACCTCTGGGTTTCCCGCAACGGTAATGCTCCACATGTAAATCTTAGCTACCTTCTTTCAGTTCGGTGAATTCAAATTTCTTCTTTCAATTATTCTAACGATTCCTCTCTTTTGACCTGCAACAATCCTACAGATCCATAAATATCCTTCTCCTAACCATAGGCGTAACTTTGCGGGGGTAAGGGAGGCATCTACCTCCCAAAATTACAGATTTATTAAAATTTACAAATTAATGGCACTCTTGATAACATCCTGAGAACCAAAGTAATGAGTTTTCTTTTATGATTTAGCAAATTCTAACAGTTATGTACCTAGTCGTAGACGCTATTTTTATGGAATAGAAAACTTTTTGATTCTACCCCCCCCCCTCCAAAGTTAAGCCCCAAGTTCGATTCTGCACCCCCTCCTAAGTTAGGTCCTACGTTACGCCCATGCTCCTACACATGCATATATCGTCATGTGAGGATCAGAGGTATGTAACTCCATTTTATCAAATATACATGAGAGGGGATATTATGTATTATCAGGAATACGACTGATTTTCAAACAGTGTACAAAAAGAAATAACACAACGTTTAACTGTCATTCTAACGACAAAACAAAGCATTGTGTCAAATAAGTTGTAACGATACCATTAATTGCAATTGCTGGTCTCGTGCGGGGCACATCCAGCTGCTAACACTAACTAAATCTAATTGCTAAGAGTTTTAAACCTGGCTCTCCTAACCTAACAATTTCACTAAGTTCCAATAAAGCATACCAAGGGCCAAGTTTAGAGCTTGGTCTCCAGGCAGTGGCGTACACTAAGTACAAGACCTGGGCTATGTCACTATCACGTGGTCCTAGGGTAATAAATAAAAATACGTTTACGAACTCCTAAGAAATCTGGTCAATTCACTTCTCTCCCCTTTATTTGCAATTTCATTATAAATAGCAGAGTACTTCGCATAACTGTTGTTATTATGAGCTGTAATTGAGTTCCTTTTATGTCATTGAGAATTGGAGTAAATGAATTCTAATTATCTGTAATTCTAATTCTTTTTGACATGAGGTAAACTCCATATTTCAATGCTGTATTTATTTATGAAGGTACTGTTTGCTGATGCTGCCCTCTAGTAGCGGCAGATGGCCTGTCGCCCGCCAGTTCCAGGTTTTCCAAGAAACTTTGAACCCAGAATGTGGTTCTGTGTAAATAAACCTTCTGATGGCTGGTTGAAACGTATTGGAGTTCCGATAACTCTTTCTGGAGGGTCACCCTACAAGGGAGGAAAGCCGCAGCTGATAACGGCATGATGGCGGTCTTTTGTCAAGTTGAAATAACATCAACTGTCATCACTAAACACTGAAAGGGGCAACTTGCTTCATGGCTTCGTTGAATCAACCTAACCTAGCTTACCGGTACCGTACAATAATTTACCTGAGGGGGGGGGGGGGTCACATATTTCTTTATCACTAAAATTCTAAAATTCAAGGAGCCATTTTCTTATTCCTGCTTCCTTTGTTGTTTATATACAGGGTAATTCAAAGTGACTGGTGCAAATTTACAAGTTATTATGACGTCACTATTTATGATAGAAAATCGAACAAGACCTCAATGTAAAGAAACACTCTGGAAGTTTTATTCCCACTCAGCGGGCTTATTCTGCTTAGCCGATGCTCCACCAGGATCGCCAGTGTTGCAAAATGGCTAATGACCAGTAGAAGGCGTATTGTGTGTTGGAGCTTTCGAGAACTGATTCAATCACAATGGTGCAAAGACATTTCCGCATGCGTTTCGGTAGTAACGCATATGTTTTACCCTTCTGAAAGATTTGCCAAAGTTACAACTGAGAATTGTTAGTGTCTTCGAAACCGTTGACGACTTGCTGTCTCGTGCATGGCAAGTACTTGATTGTCGTTTGCACCTGTTACACGTGGTTCCCATGTTGAATGTTTATAATGTGAGTAAAACTTCCAGAGTTGTTCTTTATATTGATGCCTTGTGTGATTTTCTATCATAAATAGTAACGTCATAATAACTGTATAATGTTACACCATTCATTTTGAATTACCCTGTATAATAATTACAAAAATTATCATAATTATTTTTAAAAAGAACAAATTATTCACGGTCATTTGCATGAGTGTCATGTCGGAACACACAGCCTGATAGTATTATAAGTTTCCATTGATTTTGCACCAATATTGTGTGAAAATACTATTTTGTGATTACGAAACAGCTATTCCAATATTCTGATGTGATTTTTGAATATTTTAAAGCAAAACTTTGGTAAACTGATGGTTATAATTGGAGTGGAATATTCACCCAATGATATTATACAGCATTTTGAACAACTTGTGATTCATGACAACATTCAAAACCAGTGACACAAAAAAATATTTAATTTCTATGGTAATTCTGAACCAGTTCGTTTTTCCGTTCCATTACGAGGGTCACTAGCCTATTTATATTTTGAGCCTAACAATGAATAAACAGGAATTTGGCATTGAAAACTGCTTTATTGTTTTTCGAAGTATTCTCCTTTATGGTCAATACACTTTTGCATTCGTTCGAACCATTTGTGAAAGCAGTTTTTCCAATCTTCTTGAGACACCTCCATAATATGGTTTTTGAATGCATCAACGGCGTCTTCCGCCGACGAAAATCGTTGTCCACGCAATTTATTCTTGACATTCGGGAACAAGAAGAAGTCATTGGCCGGCTTCCGATAAAACATGATCCATGCATATTTAAAAGCTAGCAGATGAGATGCCTGCCTCACTATGCAACAAAGTTTTGGAAGACTGGTAATTTATAGCTTTTCTTAATTAGGTTGTTCAACTCAGAACACCTTACGCCATTCGGAGTCTTTTGCCCAAAACATAGTACATGCACTGAGCTGGTACATGTGTAGCAAACTATATTTTTTTGTTTCTCTCAGCACACCCAGCTATAGCCAAGGAAACCTTTCGGCATGACGAAAGTAATTTAGAAACCTCCCAGAATCACAAGCGTTTCTACAACAATAGTAGACGCATTATTATTGTGGATGATCTTCGATCTATCTATTGATTTTACTTCGCTTTTCTGCCACTTTTGGCTAATCGCGAAGGTGAATATTATGAGTGATGATATTGATGAAGTTGAAGGGAGAGTCACAGAGGTCGGTGGATGATCCACCTATCGTGCACTCTTCTGATATAACAGTGCCGGTTAGTAATGCAGACTATTGTCTGCCATAAATCACGTTGCGGCATGAAAAACCTGATAAATATTTTAAAATATTCAGAGATCATTCGATGTTAAGAGTTTTGAAACAAACTCTAAACGTTTCCATTGACACAATATAAAGGATTTACATATTAACGAACAAATAAACTTTCTTAATAATACATTAGTTTTGGTAGAGCAGCCACAGGCTGAACTTCGCCAATGAATAAATAATCTCTGTTTCTGACGTTTGACACCGCGAGGACATCTCTGTTCGTGCGATAAATTATACAAAGAAGTTATATATTGGAGTTTGATAAAGTTACGTGAGACATATTGCGTATGGTAGCATCAAACAGAACGAGCGCGAAGAACCGGGTAGGTTTGTCGTCTGCATCAGAAGACAGGAAGGGGTCACATGAACCCTAGAACCAATCAAGTTGTATCGCACGCCGGCGTACGAGAGAGCATTTCGCGCGTACTGTAGAGATCCAAGCTTTCCCTCCCCGGCGTCCGGCCAGCAAAGGCATTAGAAAAATGCTATAACGAGAGCTGTTTAGTGAAACGTTGTAGGCATACCGAGGTAAATGACTATTATAATGCCAAATAGCTCGAACACACATATAATTAGCAATGTTTTACTTTTTATTTACAGCATTCACGCATTCCCCCCCCCCCCATTTTAAATCATTGAACGCCGGGCGTACAACAACACTACGCCACTGCTAATCATGAGACTGTCTTTAAATTCCGGACCTACATTTTTTGCTACAAAAAGAAAGGATATACTAGCTAATTTGGCTGTTGATGATGGCTGACATTAATTTAGTTTTCGGAAGAGCCTCGTATAATAGAAATAAATCGAATTTAATTGTATACCAAATTGAAGGGCATGCCAACAAATTTCGCTGTAATTGTTCTGTAGATGAAACCAACTATATTTTCGTTTTAGTTTTTGAATGACCCTCGTATAATCGAAAAAACTTGTTAAATTTTACTTGAAGTTCTCTTTTAGACATTAAGATTATTCTTCAGCGACATCTGAACTTTTTTTTTACTCATTCAGTAGGAGGCGTTTCGCAAGAGTTGCATCCAAGAGGAAGATTCATGTAACATCTTGTCCTGCTCTAACCATTAGGGCCAGCCGTGATTGGCCAGTCAAGACGAAAATTACTCTGATTGGTCGGAGGCGGCAGAAGAGTCATTACCTGTAATTGGCCGTGACAGGTGATTTATGTGGGCGATCGGTTTTGGTGGGGAGCTGCACGTGCGCATGTCTTTTTTTTTTTTGGTGCTCTTTTTTGTGTGCTCAGATGGCTATCCTTTACTTTCAGTAACACGATCGTAAAGAAGAACGAGAAAGAAAAGAACCTACCCGGAACTGGAGCAGTGTTGCTATCTCTGGTAATTTATCTCTAGTTCTATGCAGTTCTTATGGTTGTGCCAGAGATTATCATAAGGGGGAGGTTGTAAACACCTTTAGCCTATAATTTCTTTAAGTTTATACGTTAGTTATTATGTACCTTGAAATGTAATATTAATACAAAATTATTACACTGTCATAGAGTGGCGGAGGGGTTAGCACATCGCGGTACGACGCCCAGGTTCGAAGCCCGCCCTGGGAATGAATGTTTGTGAGTGTCCATTCATCAATTTCATCATATCATCTTCGCAAATTAGCCAAAAGTGGCACAAGAAGCAAAGTAAAATACAGCAAGTCAGTCAATCAATCAATCAAGAGGGTTCGACCACTATACTCAAGAGAGGTGACGTGAGTGCAGCTACCAGTCGTTGACAGTTTCAAATAATAATGAAAATATAGATGTCACTAGCGTCTTTAAGAAAAATAATTGCGTGTAGTAATTTATATTTCAGAGCACTCACTTGTTTCCTTTTATTAAGGTAATATAGAAAATATGAAGTTTGGTAAAATAACTCAAAGTTTTATTACATATGTTTTTATTTTTTCTTAATAATATTTCAGACCGTAATATCTTGACAATATATATATTTTTTAAAATTGCAATTAAAATTCATGGTCCGTATTCGGTTGATGCGTGGTTTCTATAGAGTATTCCATAGAATTCTAGTATAATTAAGTACGTTGGTGTAAATAAATAAACGTAATTAGACTCAATGTTATGCCGTGATTCGTGGCGGGATGGTTATAACAGTGCACTAGGACGGTAGGGTTCCCGGATTCGAATCTCGACCTGAGCATGGTTGCTCTTTGTGAGTGTCCCTTCATCAATTTCATTATATCATCACTCACCCTCGTGATTAAGCAAAAGTTGCCGATGTGGCATGAGTGTTCTTTGTTAATGTCCCTGCATCAATTTCTTCATATCGTCACTCATCCCCATTTTCGCAAATTAGCCAAAAGTGGCACAAAAGTCAAAGTAAAATAAAGCAAGTCAATCAATCAATCGAGAGTATTATTCGATTATATAAAAAAATGGTTTAAATTAGTTGACGAATGGATCTAATGGAATCTCTCCTCTGGCCAATATCATTAAATTAATTTGGTTAGTTCTGATTTTCATTGCCATGTTGCATTTCGGACCCAGAAAAATTCCAATAAATCAGAATATTTCCACTTCAATATACAGAGTGAGTCAAAAGTCTTTGGACAAATTTTTATTTTTATTCCTACCATCTTCCATTGCCTGCTTTCACATTTTTCTGTCAAGTTTCATAATAAAAGGGTGTCCAAAGACTTTTGACACCATGTATTTGTTGATGGAAAATGCTGCGTAAACTAATTTGACCGTTGTGCCCGTCCGCCAATCACCACATTTGGAGAGCCTCCTCGATGGCGCAGTGGTAGTAGCGTCGTCGCCTTGTAATCAAGGGGTCCCGGGTTTAATACCAGGTTGAGGCACATAGTGGTTCGGTCTCGATTAGCCTTACTGTGCACAGAGCGGACTTAAAACATTAAACCAATCGATCAATTCAAATTTGGAGGCGGGAAGCATTTTCTGTTATCGCAGTGGACACCCGAACGAAAGGCCATATTTTCATGTGGTTGCCAGCTCGGGCTGCAAGTCGCTTTACCATTCTGGGCCAATGTTTTCTCGTAATTCAAATTCGGAGGCTGCACGGGTGACAGTCCCCTCTTAAGGCAGTCTCACACGGCAGTTAGTTACCGCCTCACTTCGCCATCGACTTGTACCTTCGTTACTTAACGATCGTGTGAGAGCTTTCTTTTATTCAGTTCCCGACAGAATTAGAAACCGTCTCTAAATCCATCGTTAATACCATAGAACCACCAATCAGAATTGAAGAGCACACTGGCAGCTGAAGTAGGAAGTAGAAGAAGAAGAAAGGCAATGGATCTTCGACTGTTTATTCAAGGCAGCTTAAAGAAGAAAAAGATTCGACCAATGCAGCTATAATGGGGCGAATACTTTATTTGTTGTGTGAAGAGTCTTGTTTTAAATAAATAGTTCGTATGTCTAAATTTCCTACTGTGATACTGTGGTTTTACTTTCACAACCGACGCGAATACTATTTTGAAGTAAATGGTTAACACTGAACAGTCATATATGTATGTATGTACTCTCTGGTTTGCAGTGGCGTAGCGTTATAGTACGCCCGTACGCCCGGCGTTCCCCGATTTAAAATTTTAAAAATGCGTAAATGCTGTAAATATAAAGTAAATATTGACTAATTTCATATATGTTTGACCTTCATGGCATTAAAATAACTATTTTTCGCGATCGGCTTGCAACTCTCCACTAACAACACTCGTTCTAGCATTTTTTTTTCAATGCCTTTTCTGGCCGTTCGGCGTAAAGGACTCTATATTCCTTCCTGTCTATCTGGAGGGAAAGCTTGGATCTCTACAGCACGCGCGCAAATGCTCTCTCGTACGCCAGCGTACGGAGCAGAGGGCTACGTGATTAGTTCATGTGACCCTTCTGAAGCAGACGACAGCGGTAGAATTCCTACCCAGTTATTCGCGCTCATGCCACTCGTGCTATGTGATGCTACAAAACGCAATATTGACTGACGTTACTTTACCAAACTCAAATATGCCACTTCTTAATGGCCACTGCATTGTATAATTTATCGCACGAACAGCAATGTGCATTAAAAACTAAAAGATCACAGTTTCTGTCAAATAAGTTGGTGAAGTCCTCGTGGTAGAAGTTCAGCCTGTGCCTGCTCTACCACTTAACCCGCAAAACTACTCTTTATTATTATTATTATTATTATTATTTCGTTAGTATCTGTCAATGGAAATGTTTAGCATCATTTGAAAACTCTTAACATCGAATGTTCTCTGGACAAAATTATTTTAAAATGTTTATCAATATTCTCAAGATGTAATAAACAGTGGTCTGAATTACTAATCGGCACTGTTACGTCAGTTGAGTGTACGATAGTTGGATCATCCGCCCACCTCCGTGTCAGAGTGTTTTGCACAGCGCGCCAAGACGACAGAGGCCCCTGATTCGAATCCCGGCGTGACCATGGGTGTTCTTTGTGAGTGTCCTTTCTTCAATATCATCAATCATATTCATATTCGCGATTAACCAAAAGTGGTAGAAAAGCGGAGTAAAATAAACCAAATCAATCAGTAGTTGGATCATCCACAACAATGACGTCTACTGTTGTGCAGAGGCGCTTGTGATTCAGGTAGGTTTTTTAATGACTTGCGTCATGCAGAAAGGTATAAAAAGGTATAAAACACCAGAGTTCAAAACATTTGTGGCATAGTGAAGCATCTCATTTTCTAGCTAAATCATGCATGGATGATGTTTTATTGAAAACCCAGCTTACTTCAGGCAAATAATACCCGTGGCGACTAATACCATAAGTAAATTATTAAGCAAGAAAGGGCCGACCCTTCCTTCGTACTTGGCGTTCCCACCCGAAATGCCCATGCTACGCCACTGCTGGTTTGTTGGCTGTAACAAATAGACTGTGCTATGTGTAGCACCGCAGTAAATTAATCTGCTAGTGTTGTAATGATATATAAGTTATGCATTGTAATTAGTTCTTCATGGACTTCGAAGTAAATTTCACAATAAGTATTTTAGGAACAAAGAAGTGTCAATGAAATATAAATATATGGTAACTTAATGTAAACAGCTAGTGTTTCCGTAAAGTGGTATATCAACTTGAAATAACATATGTTATATTCACTGCCACGGGTTACATGTGCTACATTTTTCAACAGTGCCAATGTTATTTTCTTATTCTTTTAAGAGAAAACATTATTTTCCCAAATCTTTGGCAGTTATTGCCATCTAAACTTGCGAAGTGGTATACCGTGTTTGTTCAGTCGCCATTTTTAAAGATGCCTTTGCTGCCTTCGCGAAGTGAAGACGTAAAACGTTTCGAGTCGAAAGTGGGTCGCGAAGTGAGTACCTACTTAACCACCGTGTAAGACTGGCTTTAGCGCTTTGATTTCCAACCAGAACTGCCGAGAAAGAATTTCCTCTTATCGCTGGTGAACCTCGAACGAAAGACATCTTTCCAGGAGTTGCAAGCTTTGGGCCAATTTCAGGAGAACCTCTCGCGGCCTGGTATAATTAACCCTAGCAATACCAAGGTATTTTTTGTTACAGGGATTACCAAGGGGGGGGGGGGGGGGTCAGAGGCCCATGAATGAAATTTCTATTGAACTGGACTGTTGTGTGTTTTCTGTAATTTGTACACATAAGTCAACTAATTAGACACTACTTTCATGTTTTGTTATGGATTATACATGAAAGATCAATTACATAATGATTTTTAAGTAATTATAGAAAATCATTGTAACATTTATTACTTTTCTTCAATTACAATGTTACTTGGAACAATGCTTAAACTGTGCAAAATTCTAGCAAAGTTATCTTTTTTTTCTTTTTCTACTACCCATACATTCATTATTTAAAATTGTTACTATAGTTTAGCAATTGAATATATCCTCTCATGTATTGAAATACCTTTAATACATCATTGCGAAATCTTTCCTTAGAATTACCAAGGGGTGGGCCTTTGAGGCCCATAAACAATATCAACGAAATAAAGTAACTTTTTAATGAACATTTTTGGGAAAAATCACGCGATGTCATTCTAAATATTGCAAAGAACAATTAATATTTTTTGGACATTTTTACATTGATGGATATACATGTAATACACAAAAAATGAATCAGTGGGCCTGGGAGCCCCCCCCCACCCCCACCTTGGTATTGCTAGGGTTAATGCCTGGACGGGTGGTTGAGATACACTGGGCTACGTTTACAGGAGTCACTCCTACATTTTTCCATACTTCCCTGCATTTCATTTCATTCTTTTTTTCTTGAATGGCGGGTCAAAAGGAGAGTTATGGCCCCCACGAACATCCCGGTTCGTCACCACTGATGAGAGCTCTTTGTGACCTGCCCAGTACTGGAAGATATACGTGTGCGGTGGGTTGTAAGGTCTCCATCTTCTCCTTTGAACCAGGGTTGTTAAAAAGTCCAGTAACCCATAAATTCTAATGGGGTTGTATTGAGTTCCGTAACACTTTTTCTCCCATAATTTTAATTAGGTCCAAGTTGCATATTGTTTCATTTCAATACGAAATTGGGTCATGTTGAAACTGATCCAGGGAAAAGGGTTCCTGGAACGTATTTAACCCTGTTGTAGTGTTCAAATTTTGCTTACGTTTTAGTGTTCGGGTCAATATGACCCGAGTGACATATTTCTTACTACAAATATGGCAGCATTTGCTTTTCATAGCTTTTATACTGTATATTTTTTAATTTTTGTTTCATGCTTTTTTTGTTTCGTAATTTTATTAGTAATAATAACACATTTATATATACATTAAAAATTTATATAACGACCTCGGGTCATATTGACCCGAACACACCATTAAGGGTATGTAGTGATAAAAGAAAAATAATAGGCTATTCATGAACCACTGTAATTTTGTAGGGTTTTAATCTAAGTAATTTAGTGGCATTTCGTGCTGAGGATTTTGAAATGCCTGTTTCCTGAGCAAGCCGACGGAGGGATTTTTTTGGAGTATGTTCAAGTCGTTCACCAATTTCGTCTAGCTTTTCTTCCGTAAGAACACGTCGTCTGGAAACACGTTTCTTAGGTTCAAGAGATCCTGTCTCTCGTAATCTTTTAACGAGGTTGTAAAAAGTATGTCTGTCCGGAACAGGATTGCCAGGAAATTTTCTTGCGAATCGCCTGACTACTTTTCTGCAAGAGTTCGTTTTCACGTAAGTATCGTACATAAAAACTCTTTGTTCAAGACTATATTTGTTTGGCGGCATAACTAATGAATGAATAACAAATAACACACGATAAAGCACTAGCACTTTAGCACACCAACTCAATATCACAGTATAAACAACACGAGTACTGATAAACGCAAACCGAAGTGAACACGTCTAAACAACTGGTAGCCGACAGCTGTCGCATTCGCGTAGTATCGAGAGGCTTCTCGCGGCTTACCACTACTCCGATAAGCCGCTGACGCTCTTGCGACATCTGAGGAATTTCGCTTCTAGCGTCGGCTCTATAGACACTGGATGGACCAAATTTTGAGGGAAGCACAACAAAAGACTACTCTATGAGGATATGTAATGCTCCTGCCGCAACTTTGAAAAAAAAAATATGGAAATTACGACGTTCAGAAATTTTGCGTAATTACGGGGAAAATAGAACTTTGGGATTTGGCCCCCGTTTCCCCCTGGACTCACAATTGTCGGAATTTACATAAAATGTTGCTTTTTGTTCATTCTTACATTTAGAATTTAAATTTCTTAAAAAGATGCAGTTGTTGAGCAGTTATAGCCTTTTATATTCAGTTTATCCCATAGTAGCAAAAGGGGAAAAGTGCTTATTTCAAATGGCGCTCTCAGAAAGAAAAACGCACACAGTGTATGATCGCTACTTTACTTCAAAAATATTCACACGTTAAAATTAAGTGACACTGTTAAATAATTCGTTTATCTGCGCTTTCGTTTTGCATAATAATGTATACGTAACCTCCCCCCTCGAAAATCTTGGGCACGCCACTGACTCTAGTGTTCAAAAGGATTAATCTTGTGTTATCTGCAAAATAAGAGTCACGGTTTTGTTTATTCGAAGGCAAGACAAGAATGAAAAATTGAATCCTTTATGTTGGATGAGTCATTGCTGTCAGAAGCGATATGGGCAGAAATAAAGTGCCAGAAATATTTGTATTTTAGAGGACACCTTTTCCAGCATCCTTGCGGCAAGGTACGTGCTTATTTAAGTTGTAATTGTAACTATAATTGTGAAAAGTGGAAACATTACAAAAAAAACTGTTTGTGTAACGGGCTATCTGTTACGCAATTTGCCGGCACCTGTTGCATGACTGGGCCGGCAAGCGGCCGACGCTCTTGCGGTGTCATGCTGCAATAACCTCCCTGTATATTCTTTTGAATAACCAAGCAACCCGCTATAAACATAAATTCACGGGAGTACAGCTTTGTGCAAAAATTAATACAAGAATTATATACACATAAAATATAGTTTCGGGTCAATACGACCCGAACACAACAGCAGGATTTAATTGAATTTGAATTTGAATTTAAAATTTTGGATGCGTCAGCACTAAGGCTATTTTGCACCCGTCACATTATACGGGGTCCAGCCCCTTATCGTTACACATAACAACTCTAACGTTGTATAACTAAAATCATAAAATATTCTGACTTGCGTTAAAACCTGAGGCTGTAAAATTGATCTGAAAAAAAAAGGTTACTGGACCGAATTGAAATACTTTACAGATGAAAAGGTTCTTTACGGTCCAGAACCAATTTCCGCTTGCTGATTTTATTTCCTGGACCGGAATTGACCTGAACCTTTAACAACTCTGCTATGAACTGCTGTTTCTTTAGAATTTCACGGTAGGGGACAAGCACAAGTTTCCCCCGCTATTTGGTAACATGTCACGTTATGAGTACATTCATAGAAACAGATTGTCTCACCGTTTTCCCTTTAGCGATGAAATGGTGTGGTGGGGGGTACACAGCGGACCACGTCCCGATTCGAAATCATGATTTCCCCCCCCCCCCCCGTTATTTAGCGCCGCTTTTCTGCCACTTTTGGCTAATCGCGACGATGATAAGTGATCACTTGAAAATTCCATGAAGGGACACTCGCCTAGAGCATTAGTGCCCAGGCCGGGATTCGAACCCGCGACGTCGTAGCGTCGTTGATTTCATGTGAGTCAACTTTTCGCAGTCTTCAAAAGGTCACGTCTTGATTTTTTTTCTGCTCTGCCTACTAAATACAGTGTAGCCAGGTAAAAAAAAAAATCATATCCCTTCTCTTTGTTGTTTGTGCCTGGAGAAATTCTGGCAAACGACACCAGATGGAGCTAGTGCGGCGGCGGTGGTAAAAGATTATCTGGTTCATTATTCTCTGTGACTTGGTAAAAATCTTAGTCTCTGTCGGCGATCTGAAAGGGGAGAGAGAGAGAGATCCTCTCTGCGTCACACGGATGGAGTTTTCAGAGAACCCAAGCGAAAAAAATAGAGAGGCATGCCTTGTATATACAGGACTGGTGGATGGTGACACACGCCACCGTGTAAAAGGGTGGGGGAATGGGGAGGGGGGCAGAGTTCGAGATGAGAACAGGAGATAAGCAAAGAAAACCATCTCATCGTGTTTTTAGAAGGCAGCAGAATGCCGCGAAGGAATCCGGATAAATGCGAAACGAGGGAGAATCCTTATGGCCAGTGTTGCCATCTTGTTCGCGGTATTTTTTTCCTATTTTGCGCCGCTTTTTTGTAACTTATGGTCAATCGTTACTGTGATGAAGTTGCTATTCTAAGAATAACCCAGAATGCACTATGGTGTAAACAAACTAAAAAGAGCAATAAATCGTCTAAATTTAAAAAAAAATGAAAGTACACAAACTGAAAAATAATATTGTATTTGTTAATGCAAGTTAAATAGACACCAGTTACATTAAGTTGTTTAGAAAGTAACATTTAAACAGTAATTAGTCTGGTCCGTATGGCGTCTGACTGCCACGCGGGAAACCCGGGTTCGATTCCAGGAGCGGGCGATCTAAAGTCGGAATTTTTACGACCCTTGTCCCCGCATAAAGTGGCTTTAGGGCTCAACCAGCCTCAAAACAATGGATACCTGGAGGCGTAAAGGCGCCCGGGGCGTGGTGCTGATCACATCACCTCCAAAATGGCCGATATCGAGAATGTGTGAAGCCCTACCCCCATATCCCCTAAATGTGCCTTCATGCTCGGTGCTATATGCACGGGGAACTTTAACTTGCTTACCTTACCATGCAGTTTTAACCGGTTTATCATTAGTGGACAACATCCACAATCATGCCGAGCTCCACGGCTGAGTTGTTTGCACAGCACGCTGCAACTTCAGGGGTCCCGCGGTCGAATCCCGCCTGGCCATGGGTGTTCTTTGTGAGTGTCCCTTCATCATTTTCACCATATCATCAATCATCCTCATCTTCGCGATTAGCTACTAGTGGCAGAAAAGCAAAGTAAAATAAACCAACACTGCCGTGAGTAACACGCTACATATACAGGGTTATTGAAAAATAAAAGACCAGATTTCAAATGCTTATTTCTCACGAACTGTAAAAGATAGAAACACGTGCTATACGTCAATGGATAGAGGAAGGTTCAAAGTTTCATAATCCAGCCTATTAGTTCCATTCAATACCTGCAACGGTGTTTTTCTTTACAGTTAATTTACTCAGGGATGTATGGCTAGAAATGAAGTACCGTTCTGATGTTTGTCGGGCAACACATGGTGCTCATGTTGAGTGCTTACATTAAAATTTTTCAACAATAAAACTTTGAACCTTCATCTATCCATTGACGTATGGCACGTGTTTCTATCTTTATAGTTCGTGCGAAATAAGCATTTGAAATCTGCTGTTTCTTTTTGAATAACCCTGTATATTTGGAGACCGTGACTCGTCTTGTCTTAGCGCATCCTTAATCCGCTGAAAGGTCAGTTAACCCATAAGAAACTATGTAGGCTAGCTTCAGGTGAGTTTAGGCCAAATGGCTATTGGCGACCGGTAGCGCAATTTGCGGGACGATGCCTACTCGCCAATGAGCCTAATACCCTCGTATGCAAAGTGTCTCGGTGCAGAGAGAAAAAACAATTAGCGATCGGCCGCTGAAAGTTTTCATTACAAGCAACAATTAGTCCTGTTGTTAAGCGTATTGATTGTTGTTTCAGAAAATTACTCGTCGATCTCGCGGTAAAGCGCTAACGGAAAATACCGATGCAGCACATTCCGGTGGAAGAGCGGTTGTTAGAAGTACGAAAACAACAAAGCTGATTTTATCTGTAACTTTGTAAGCAACGTGTACGGAAGGGTCCATTATCATTAGCCATTTCTGTGCCTATGACAGTGGCAGATTGGATGACGAGCGGCTAGGGACAGAATTAGCACCTTGGGAAATAATGCTTACAGCACCCAACGTAAATAAGCATGTAAATATGTTAGGCAAATTATATTTTGGTCATTTGAGCTATTAAATGCATGTTACTTTTCTCTTCACAAACCTTTGTCTTCTGGTTTAATATCTAAGAAACTAACAGTAATTTTGCTTGTAATATTATATGCAGGGCCGTATCAAGGTTTATGGAGGCCCCTGGGCAAAATGTTTGGTGGGGGGCCCCATTTTTTTAATTATTTTTTACTAGGAGCTTTATTACCTCAATATGTTAACCACCAATTTTCAGCAGTTGAAATGGTAGACCTGATTTTAGAATCAGTAGTCATTCACAATCGAACATATCGCAGATAGGTTTGCAGGGAGAATAGCGCAGAGAAATAAAGTTACAGGACGAAAATTATAGCGCTATAGCAGCAGTAAAATTCTGCGTCTAAATGTCTACAGTATATTATTAAGAGTGAACACCGTAACTACAATATATAGTAAATACTAAGGGGGTTCAGACGGAAACAGAGAACTGAGCAGTAGACTGTACTTACGTACATAATTTATTATAAATTATATTATTTACGATTAAGAGTAAATATGTCACTACATATGCACGGTCCATCTACTGGACAATTGCCGACAGGGTCATTGTGGAAATTGTAGTAACTACACTTTCTTCAAGAAAATTCCCAAAGGCTTATAGTACACACACTTTTCTTGCCTTTTCGCCGAAAATTCATCTACTATATCATCGGAGTCCAATTCACAAAGAAGTTCATGTTCAATGTTTAATAAACAAATATTGGATAAGCGATCCTGTCCCATGGCAGCACGAAGTCTGTTTTTCATTCATTTCATTTTTGAGAAAGATCTTTCTCGCTGCAATTTGTTACCATTAAGACCAAATAAATTCTAAATAGAATTTCGACATTTGGAAATGTACTGCGGAACGTGTCCTTACATACAATAGTATACTACATAGACACAGTTCCATTGGGATGTCTTCCTGATGTTTGACATTGCTACTGCTTACTAGGTGTGCAAACTGTATCAGCTCATTCTCTAGCGAGGGTTCCAGATCCTCCTCGTAGATTCTCGCGAGCTGCAGATGTAATTTGTGATGGAGTAGCCACTGCATTGATTCTATGAACTTCTTTAAAGATCTCAAAATGTCAATGGCAGACTGAAGAACTCACCTTGGATCCTGGAGTGTTTTGCTCGTAGCATCAAATCTCTCTAAAATGTCATTCCAGAAGACGGCTAACAATGCTATTTCCAGGGATGGATGACATCTGCCGTGAGTGCTCATTCGTTTTACTTCTTACAATACCCTTCTCTTCTTTGTCATTGCCTATTTCGACAAGAGCTTCCTTAAATTTTTCGTAACCTTGGACTACGGCTTTTGTGGCTGGCATCTGCTCTATATGCCCACAGAGTCTCACTTAAACTCTTGGGAACATAGTATTTTTCTTCTGCTTGTCTTAACTTATCCAATGTTTGATAACGGCGAGGTGATGCTGTGAAGAACACATAAAGCCGTTCTACAAAATCGAAGAAATGAACAGCTGCAGGACATGCATTAGCCGCTGCTTTCCCTACCAGATTCAAAGAGTGGGCACAAACTCTGCTAGTTTATGTAGCCGAAAGGAAACAATCAACTCATTCCGCCGTCCGTTAGCTTATATTAGCGCGATTCACAAAAGCGCTGCTTAAATTGATTGATTGATTGATTTAGTTGATTTTACTTCGCGTTTTGTGCCTCTTGGCTAATTTGCGAAGATGGGGATGAGTGATGAAATTGATGAATGGACATTCACAAACAACCAAGCCCGACCGGGATACGAACCCAGGACTCTTGGCGTCGCAGCGCGATGTGCTAACCACTCGGCCACAGGGTCGGGCCGCTGCTTAAAGTTAGGTGTCTCGTAGTTCACTTATGCACCAAGAGAAGGCGCTAGTATCTCCACAAATTTTCCCCCTAGAAAAACTCACGATTCTAAAACGATGTTATTAACGAAAGAAAGTTATGTACGTAATTATCTTAATCGTATCTGAGAATTGATTGTTTGAATAAGTGTGCCTTATTTCCACACCACATCCAAATCAATCCATGGTATAAAGTATACTGAGCTTCAGATATCTACAAACAGATCGACTGAGAGCTGTGCAACAATTAGATCCAGAAGAGTGAAGACATACGACAATATTGAAGTCTTTTTTTATTTTTAAAATAAAACTTCTTACGTAATTTTTCACAAGCATATCCAGCTGGTTAAAAGATGTTTTTGGTGGAGGCCCTTCACAGCTTCCTTTTGGTGGAGGCTCTGGGGCAATTGCTCCAGTTGCCCATAGGTTAATCCGGCCCTGATTAATTATAAGGATACGAAACTTGGTCCCTTACATTGAAAGAGAAACATAAATCGAGAGTATTTGAAAATATGATCCATAGGAAAATATTTGGGCCTAAAAGGGATAAGGAGACAGGTGAGTGGAGAAGGTTACATAATTTGTATTCATGTCCAGATATTATTAGAATGATTAAATTAAGAAGACTTAGGTGGGCAGGCCATGTGGCACGAATTGGAGAGGAAAGAAGAGTTTACAGGATTATTGTTGGGAAACCTGATGGTAAGAGACCTGTAGGAAGGCCAAGACGAAGATGGAGGGACAACGTTGAGATGGACCTAAAGGAAATTGGTAGGGATGGAAAAGAGTATATAGATCTTGCTCAAGATAGGGACAGATGGAAGGCCTGTGTTGCTGCAGCCATGAACCTTCGGGTTTAAGAAGGGTTGAGAGTTATTTAGTTAGTTATTTGAGCTATTATATGCATACGTCGATAGGTTAGACAGGACAGGTTTGGTTCTGATAACATTTATTTCCCAAGGTGCTAATGCTGTCCCTAGCCGCTCGTGCTTAGATGCCAGGAGTTAGGATGGCAATTCTTTTAAAAAATACACTAGATAAAGTTTAAACAATTTTACATTTACTGACATTATTGGCTATTCTAGGGGACTGCGTTTGTCGATGAATTCTTCAAGTTCTAATTTGTTAATGAAAAATATACGCCTGATTTGAGGGTATGACATCCTAGGTCTTGAGAGGGTTCCGAGAATATGGTCGGCTCGGAAGTTGACAAATCATCTTTTTCACAGCGCCTTGAAAACAATGCTAAATCTGATATCAGTCCGGTTCACTTCAGTTAGAACCAGGAAACATTATTTTTTTGTGCATTTTCCGGCCTTCTGGCTTCTAGCTCATTTATCAGCAGAGTGGATTGAAATAAATCAGGTGAATTTTTTGAACTATCATTAAAAAAATCTCCAAAATGCAGCTACAAGGACTATAAAAATATTTAAGTTAATAATTATAGAGCACATCCAGAATATTTTAGTTTCGCTGGAAGAAAAGTTACTGAAATAATTATTAGTTTCATTAACAAACATTTCCATAGTAGTTTCAGTATCAGAAATAGAAACATGTACGTTTACGTATTAAATTATATACATATCTGTGTGCATGGTACCAAAATCCATGCAAGCAATTTTAAGCATGTTTTTTTAAAAAAATAATAAAATTGATGTACATAAAAAAATCAACAAAAATATTTTTTTAAATAAAAATCATGATTTTTATCCACCCTGTTTATCAGTATTTTTTGCCGTTTTTATTGCATTTTTGAGGCTTTTTCCTCCTCCCTTGTTGTTTCGTGAATTTAAAATGCATTTGTAGCATAGCTTACAGATTTAAATTTCCTGGTATTAATCGAAAGTACGGCCATTTCTTGTGGTAAATTTATTTTTCCTCCTGCAAAATTAAAATACTGTGTGAAGCCTCATTTTAGGATCCCTTTGTGGTCTCTATATTGTCGCTTCTGTGGTTTTAAAGTAAAGTTAGTCACAATATATTTAAAAAAATATAATGTGATGTAAGCGAAACACAGATGCTGACCGACAACTGTATCGTGGAAGGTTCATTCTGAAAGAAGATGAATGACTTATTTTATGTAACCTAGAAGTAAAAATAAAGAAAACTATACTCTGTCCCAGCTAACTGTGGAGCAAGACTGCACATAGCGTCAAAGAAGCGAAGGAAATCTATTGGCGAGAGCGAAGCAGTACACTCTACTCGGAAGGCTGGTAACTACAGTCGCTTTCCCCCTCCACGCTATCCCGTTCCTCTCACGTGTTCATTGGTGAAGCCGTCTCGCGTCACTACTTGCGCAGAGACTTCTTTCCGTTCGCCAGCTCCACAGTTAGCTGGGACAGAGTATAACTGAATTAGCACCTAATTGCTTCTATCCCTTTGCTTCAGTAGTTTAAACCACCAAACAACAGGTTTTCTCTATTATTCAACTACTCTGTTGTAATTTATGAAAAATCAAGCTTTCATTTTCAGAACGACAATTATTTTTTAAATTTTTTTTTTAAAAATAGGTCATTTTTAAAGAATTGTAAGGTCATTCTATGAGTCATTTCTGACATTTTTTAGGTCATCAAGTTCCGACGCCCCGGTATGAAGATACTGGACTAAATTTTCAATATGAGAACTTGGGCTCGGAAGTTGAAGACCTATAAATTACCAAAAAAGACCCATAAAAAGACTTAAAAATATCAAAAACAGGACATAAAAACTGAAAAAAGGACATATAAATGTGATCCGAATTAATTAATAACTTCAGTTTTCATTACATATTTAATGCATAAAAAAATATGAAATTCTGGTGGTATGGAACACACAGTGCGAAAAAACTATATGAATAAAATGCATCTTCCTTCAGTCAAAAATGTTTTTCTCTCGTTTTAGGGATGGTTCAAATATATTTATTTTTATTTCTTTACTGCAGAAAGGATGTTTAAGAGGTGATGAACTGATGATGATTCGAATTGAGAATGGGCAGTAAAGACGTAGTCGAAAGAAGGTGAAGTTGCAAAAACAAGCCGTTAAGACCTAAAAAAGGCTAACAAAGGACCAATAAGCCAAAAAACGCCGAAAAAGGCAAAAAAGGACAAATAAAACCCACCTTTTTCTGTCCCACAATGACCCAAAATGAACATATATTATGTTGGGCCTCGTCTTCGGACACTAGGAAAAAAGAGGATTTTTCCTCAACTTCCGAGCTCTAATGATACCAAGGACAGTTAGCAATTGAAAGATATTGGTGAATATTAATTGAAGGGTTCGGGTGTAAAACATGGTGACATTTTGGTAATTTTTGAGTTACAAAGTAAAATGTACCATCCTTCAATTTTCGAGTGAAATTGCCATGTCATACAATTTGCACTGGACTTAGTGAAGCCTTTTGAAATTGGTAAACACAACACGAAAACAATTTATCAACACTATAGCTTATAATAACTTTTTTATGAAACACCGTGTTTATCCTGGTTGTACAACAGCCAACAGAGGTCAGAACTTGATATGACTTACTAAAAGTGGTTACAGAATGTTTTAAGGAAAGTTTCTGAAAGTTACATTTGCCTACGTAGAAAGATACGTTTGCGCTTGACATCCTGTAGATACGTGTGTAAAGATTAACGTGTATATAGTACAATGTTGAACGCCATTTATCAAGCACATTAGGCAAAATTTACTAAAAAGTTGAAGATACTCTCGAATCAGGAAATGTTTTATAAGGAAGGATATTTATCAGCCATAGTTTCAAAGACAGCTTAGTCAATAAATTACAAAAAAAAAGAAGCCAAATGTCGGGAATAATTCCGTAAAAGCTGAATTTTGGTCAGTTTTTTAGAACACTACTACGAGGGTCACTATTTATATTTTGAGCCTTGGCAACACTGATTGAAGTTAGGCGCGATTTGACGTTTGCACGGAATCGACTGGCATTATTGACCATAACGTACTTCAAATGTTTTGTCAATAGCTTCATTTGTGTTGTTTATGTTGTCTTGGAGATTGCGCGACAACAATAAAATGGAATTAACTCGTGAACATTTTCGTGCGATGATTTTTTACGATTTTCGACGTGGATTATCAAGACAAGAGTGCATCGATCAACTTACTTCCACATTTGGCGATGAAGCCCCATCCTTTGCCACTGTGAAACGCTGGTATAACGAATTTAATCGTGGCCGCCATTCGCTCACCGACGAGATTCGCGAAGGTCGTCCAAAATCAGTTGTTGTTCAAGAAAACATTGATGCTGTGCAAAACCTAATACTGCAAGATCGTTATGTGACATACTGTGAGATTGAGGCAACCATAGGCATTAGTTCCACCAGCATATATAAAATATTACATGATCATTTAGCTATGAGAAAGGTATGTTCACGTTGGATCCCACACAATTTGACAAAAACTCATAAAGACGCTCGCGTCAATTGGTGCAAACAAATGCTCAATAAATACAATCGTGGTGCTTGAAAAGACGTATATAAGATTGTAACAGGTGACGAATCATGGATATATGCATATGAGCCGGAACGTAAACAGCAGTCGACTGTATGGGTGTTTCAAGATGAACCCAATCCAACAAAAGTTGTTCGCGCTCGAAGCACATCGAAACAAATGGTCGCCTGTTTTTTCGGGAAAACTGGTCATGTGGCAACTGTGCCTTTAGAGGAACGTAGAACGGTCAACTCTGAATGGTACACAACAATTTGTTTGCCAGAGGTCTTCGGTCAAATACGGAAAACAAACAAACGCCGTCGGATCATTCTTCATCAAGACAATACCAGTAGTGTTGCCCACGAGACGAGACTTTGGCCTGTCTCGTCTCGTGGAGTCTCGTGGAAATGCTGTCTCGTCTCGAAAATATTCGTTTGTCTTATGGCATATAGTCAATCTCGTCTCGTCTCGAATTTTTAAAAGGCTGTCCCGTCTCGTCCCGTGGGCAACACTAAATACCAGCCAGCTGTGACACATCTCGTCTAACAACCGACTTTATGAACAGTCAAAAAATCGAATTGATGGGTCATCCGCCGTACAGTCCTGATTTGGCACCCAATGACTTCTTCTTGTTCCCGAATGTCAAAAATAAATTGCGTGGACAACGATTTTCGTCGGCGGAAGGTGCCGTTGATGCGTTCAAAAAACATATTATGGAGGTGTCTCAAGAAGATTGGAAAAACTGCTTTGACAAATGGTTCGAACGAATGCAAAAGTGTATTGATCATAAAGGAGAATACTTCGAAAAACAATAAAGCAGTTTGCAATGTCAAATTCCTGTTTTTTCATTGTTAGGCTCAAAATATAAATAGTGACCCTCGTAGTAGTGCAAAATCTTCCCCCCAGCCTCCCCCAAACATCAATTTCGCACTCTCAGTTATTGACCTATATCTCCGTAACCAATCGTCGAAGGCAGGTCATCTTTTTCTAGTCTTAATCCTCATTAGATGAGCTATAAAAAAGATTGTGTTTAATTTTTCGATAATGTCCGTGGTTTTGCCGTAATTTAAAAATTAATCTTCAAAAAGTGAAATTTTTCTTGTACTTTTTAAAGTTTTTGCCTTTTAACTTTTGAACAAATTAAATGACAAGAAATTGTTTCGAATAAAAGTTATAACCCATTATATAAGCTTTAAAACGATACTAGTTTGAATGTATTTTAATGAAGGGTATACCATAAAATGTGTCTCCAAATGGAGGATAGTACAAATTTTTTTGTGAAACAAATTTCAGCATTTTCGTATCATCAGTTACAATGAATATGTGTTTTTGTTTCAAATAATAAAACAATCTCATACTGTATAAATTTCAATAACTCCAACTTTCAGAATTCAAATTGGGTTGTATATAAATTGTATTTCTCTTTAAAATGTTATTGAATATAAATTTATAAATTTAAAAAATTTTATATTAAGGGTTCAGTTCATCTGAGGTCTTCTAACAAGCATCTCGTGTATTGTCATAAAGATATGTATCTTGAGTTCAAATTTACATATTTACGAAACGTCAATTTGTTTGTGTCGAATTTTGTGTAATGGTTAAATTTTCCCATTTCAGACCCATATTACTGATGATGAAGGTGGAAGATGAACAAGATTCTCCTTAGTGATGAAACGACTTTCCAGACATGTGTAAAGGTTGAACGACATAATTGTCCCAATTGGGCAGCCGAGAAAACAAAACATTTTCCTAAATGACAAGGACCCCCCCCCCCCCCCCAAAGTGAATATTGCGCTTATCGGTTTGGTCGCAATGTGGAGCAATAATTGTTGCGGCATATACTTTGGAAAAAAAATATTTGTCTTGTCTTAAACAAGTTTTTCATAATTCCAATTATTTTTCAAACTTTGACTTTGACTTTTTTGACACCCTATATTTAGGATATAAATAACGCGAAAAAAAGAAAGTAAAATTTGTATCTCACTTCACTCAACGTGAGTTTTATGTATGAATCTGTACATTGTTAAACAATTAACATAATTGTATAGCTTAGCAAATTAATTCATGTAGGGCAAAAATCTGGTTTTTATAGTAAGATAATCAGTGTAACGTAAAAAGTAAGCTTAAATGTAACCCTAACTAACTAACTCTCTAGCCTTCTTAAACCCGAAGGTTCATGGTTGCAGCAACACAGGCCTTCCATCTGTCCCTATCTTGAGCAAGATCTATATACTCTTTTCCATCCCTACCAATTTCCTTTAGGTCCATCTCAACGTTGTCCCTCCATCTTCGTCTTGGCCTTCCTACAGGCCTCTTACCATCAGGTTTCCCAACAAGAATCCTGTAACTCCTCTTTCCTCTCCCATTCGTGCCACATGGCCTGCCCACCTAAGTCTTCTTGATTTAATTATTCTAATAATATCTGGACATGAATACAAATTATTTAGTTCTAAATTATGTAACCTTCTCCACTCACCTGTCTCCTCATCCCTTTTAGGTCCAAATATTTTCCTAAGGATCTTATTTTCAAATACTCTCAATTTGTGTTCCTCTTTCAATGTAAGGGACCAAGTTTCACACCCATATAATACTACAAGCAAAATTACTGTTTTGTATATTTTAACTTTTAGTTTCTTAGATATTAAACGAGAAGACAAAAGTTTATGAAGAGAGAAGTAACATGCATTTCCTGAATTAAGTCTACTTTTTGTTTCCTCATTAATATAATTTTCATTTGTTAATATTACTACCAAATGTAACTCTACTTCAAATAATAAATAATAATAATAATCTTGAAATTTCTCTCCAAATTCGAAATATTTCATTAAACTTCTTTTTATTGAACCTAAAATTCTGCTTGAATTCTCTTGCGCCCAGGGAGATTTTCATTCATGCAACACTGAATGAAACAGTCGGTTACGGAAAAAGTATAGTATTGAAGTTGCCAAGGGGGAGATGGTGTGGTCATTTAAGTGGTTATTTTGCTTGTAAAGAACAGATCTACTGAAAATAACCCATTTCTGCTCTAGTTTCAACTTTCAACTCTGGTAATAGACCTTTATGGAGCAGTGTTTCCCAATCGCCGGGCCTCGCATCAATCATACCAGGTCCCGAGAAGTTCTCCTGAAACAGTTTTTATGCAACCAACTTAATTAAAATCAAATTAAGTATCAATTAATTGGAATATTTTGATCTTCAAAAAATATTGACCCGAGGAAGCTACAAGATTTAAATTAATTTTATATTGTCAAAAAGCTTTTAGTTATTGGCACTACGTATTTCTCTTTACGATTACATCATAATTTATTTATTAATATTTAATATCAAGGATGCATATTAATTAAGATGCATATAAAGTTTTTAAAAAATTAGAAAAAAAATGTTCGGAATGGAACATAGACCTAAAAAAAAGATTAACGGGGCCGCGGTCTCACAACGGTTGAGAACCACTTAGAGTTTCGGGAACCTATATTTTAGCGCTCCCAACTTTTTATAAGTAGGGCTAATAACGAATCATTTGGCACTACATTTACACTAAAGATATCTCATAGGTAGGCAAGATTTCCTCAGTACATAATTCTCCCTAGATAGGGCTAGTATTATAAAGCGCAAGATCATGGATTTATCCAGAACTTTTCATTTGCAGGAGTATAAAAGTCAAACTCTCACTGACAGGGCGTTGAAATCAATATGTTTTTATAAGAAGGACATTTGTGTATATATTTCGAATTAAATAATTCTGCACTCAGCTTAAAAATGAAACGAATTAGATGAACATTTCAAAATAAAGAGAACAGCGCCATCTGGTATTAAATTTTTGAAACCTCTTTTCTTTAACTCCATAGAGGAAAAGCAATGCAGTGTGTGTTCTGTGCCACCTGCAAGCAAAATATTCGGGGCCATCAGTGTAAGAAAATTATCGAGGATACCATAACATATGTAAACACACTGATGATGCCAGAGAGGTGGATGAATGTACTACAGTTAGCAAAGGACCCCTCCCCCCTATCGACTGTAGCCACAACAGACAAGAAATTAGCATTTCTTTATCCCCAAATACTCTCTCTCCTGCCTCCCCATTTATCGATTTTCATAGGGAAATAGCTTCTTGAAACTAACTCACGAAGATATAAATCTCCGTGATAAATAAATTGAAGTGCTTCTATTTTTCTGGAAACTAAATCAGGAAGATATGACTCTCTGTGATAAATACATTGAAGTACTTTTATTTTTTTGGAAACTAAATCAGAAAGATATGAATTTCTGTGATAAATACATTGAAGTACTTTTATTTTTTTGGAAACTAAATCAGAAAGATATGAATTTCTGTGATAAATACATTGAAGTACTTTTATTTTTTTGGAAACTAAATCAGGAAGATATGACTCTCTGTGATAAATAAATTGAAGTACTTCTATTTTTCTGGAAACTAAATCAGAAAGATATGAATCTCTGTGATAAATACATTGAAGTACTTTTATTTTTTTGGAAACTAAATCAGAAAGATATGAATTTCTGTGATAAATAAATTGAAGTATTTTTATTTTTCTGGAAACTAAATCAGAAAGATATGAATCTCTGTGATAAATACATTGAAGTACTTCTATTTTTCTGCAAACTAAATCAGAAAGATATGAATCTCTGTGATAAATACATTTAAGTACTTTTCTTTTTCTGGAAACTAAATTAGGAAGATATGAATCTCTGTGATAAATAAATTGAAGTACTTTTCTTTTTCTGGA
The DNA here is from genome assembly GCF_977018435.1 of Lepisma saccharinum. Lineage (NCBI taxonomy): Eukaryota > Metazoa > Arthropoda > Insecta > Zygentoma > Lepismatidae > Lepisma > Lepisma saccharinum. The sequence goes on along the minus strand of NC_139243.1, from coordinate 22,361,878 downwards.
AACTACATCAGAAAGATATGAATCTCTGTGATAAATAAATTGAAGTACTTGTATTATTCTGGAAACTAAATCTCTGTGATAAATGAATTGAAGTACTTTTATTATTCTGGAAACTTAATAAGGAAGATATAAATCTTTGTGATAAATAAATTGAAGTACTTTTCTCTTTCTGGAAACTAAATCAGGAAGATATGAATCTCTGTGATAAATAAATTGAAGTACTTTTATTTTTCTGGAAAGTAAATCAGGAATATATAAATCTCTGTGATAAATAAATTGAAGTACTTTTATCTTTCTGGAAACTAAATCAGGAAGATATAAATCTCTGTGATAAATAAATTGAAGTACTTTTCTTTTTCTGGAAACTAAATCAGAAAGATATGAATATGTCTGATAAATAAATCGAAGTACTTTTCTTTTTCTGGAAATTAAATCAGGAAGATATGAATATCTGTGATAATGAAGTACTTTTATTTCCTTTAATACAGTGGCGCAGAGGTGGAGGAGAGAGGTTTTATGCGGCCAAATATTTGGTGTATGATCTTTTAGTATATTTTGCTTCATACATTTTTTAAAAATACTGTTTTGGGGAATTGCTTAAAGGATAGTAAACTTCTCTTTTGGACTTTGAGGGGATGAGATTTCAACCCAAAAGTCATCCCCTTGGTAGGATGAGCACATGATTCAATGGAAAGTCACACATATTCGCCGACTAATACTAATTCGTGACAATTTCAGTGCTGGGGTTGAACTGAGCCTCTGTATTGAGAGTGCTGACCCAGCATGACATGGTCAATTGTAATATACTAGAATGAAATAGTAGCAAATTTCAGTCTTGAGATGTATGTAATAGAGTGGTGCGGTGGGACTCGATTCACTCACCGAAAAGCCGATTGGCAGAACTTCACTCTAAAAAAAAGATGTTACAGCAATGACATAGAGTTTACTTTTAATTTTACAGGACCTCTATGTACAATCATATTTTTAACAATGTAATTACATTACGATATGAGCAATTCCATTGTGCCGGGTGTGGCATTCAGACAATTTACATTCATTTTTAAATTATTTTCTCAGCACCTTCAAATATGTAACTCTTATCAATTAATGTAATTTCATTTTCCTTGATGAAATGTATTTAATTGCAGAATATTCCTCCTCCATCTCAATTCTCAGCTACAGGAAATACATTTTTTGTAATTGTGACGCGTGTGACATGTCTGAGACTGACTTTAAGACCTTTCTCAGTCTTTCAGAGAACTCTGTGAAATATATGGGTTTACTGAAACATTTCATTATATTTTCAAAAAGCAAACTTACTCGACATTTAGATGCTTTAAGTTTCTAAAAATTATATTTCATACTTTTTTTTATAAACATTTTTTGTCTGTGACGGCTATGACATCATGCACATGTAGGATTATGGAACAATGTAAAGGCTATGAAAATTATCATAAATAGATTCATCAAACTAAGGTTTGGTTGTTTTGAAGTAGGATACATCAGAGCTTAAGATAGAGAAACAATTAAAAAGACAATTAGAACGAAATTCGAATCATTTTAGTTTCCTTGTGGGAACCCCACACATAAAATCGAATGTCTACTATAAAAAGTAATAGGTTTGACAATATGTTATTTAAAAGCCTTGAAACTAATGCTTGTATTAGTAATTCCAAATTCTGCATACTTTTCCCTTTAATTTCATACATAATAAGTGATATTTTCAATAAAAATGAATTAACCATGTTTGTCCACTTTCACATCCCCGGCCGGTTCAAATCCGGGAACTTTTCTAAGGTTGGAAGCGGCCCCGGCGCCCACCCAGCGTCGAATAACATGGGTACCTGGGGGAAACCCTGGGGGGTAAAGGCGGTCAGGGGCGTGATGCTGATCACATCACCCCCAATCACGACCGGATCAAGAAAGTGTGGGGCGTTACCCCCACACCCCCTATACGCCTTCATGGCGTGGTGCTATGCACAGGGGAGCACTTTACTTTACTTTTGGCTCATATAATATCACTAAACTTGCATTTCTTAAAATAATCTAACCACACATAGAACACTGGAAAAGGAAAATTGGTTCGACAGAAATGTCGACAAAACTGCAAAGCAGAAAAAAAACAACTTCACAAAATCCAAAATAAAAAAAGGTAAAGGTAAAGTGTTCCCCTGTGCATAGCACCACGCCATGAAGGCGTATAGGGGGTGTGGGGGTAACGCCCCACACTTTCTTGATCCGGTCGTGAGTGGGGGTGATGTGATCAGCATCACGCCCCTGACCGCCTTTACCCCCCCAGGGTTTCCCCCAGGTACCCATGTTATTCGACGCTGGGTGGGCGCCGGGGCCGCTTTCACACAGGACTTATTATCAGGGGCGTACTGGCCCTAAGTTTTTTTTGGTTTACAGTTTCTAACAGTTAAAAGAAAAAAAATCAACTACCTGATCACAGAGTTAAAAGAAAGCGTGTAGCGACGACAAGTTGGACTATGTGAGAAATGTATCTTATTTGCAAAAGGAAAAGTCAGTACCCTTGAAAATATTTGGTAGGAAGTTACATTTTCAATACAACATTTAAAGAAGTATTAAGCATTGAATTTTTGCATATAAGCGACATTATCTGTTCAATTTCTGGGATTATAGGAATTTCAAAAGCAGATACACAGAAATATAATTGGCTTGAGTTAGCAATACACATTTGGGTAAGGTTTCTGGTAACCATAAGAAAAATATAGAAGCGTTTGATAAATTTTGTAAATTTGACCAAATTATTTCGTAACTCTAAACAAATGTGCACGGTTACGAAAATAGTTTGGTTCTGGTAAGCAATTTATTTGTTTGTGGGCTATTTGAAGAAATGTTTGGTTACCAGCAGAAGCTATTATTTTGGTTATGCTAAACAAACATTTTTTTTCTGTGTAGAGAATCGTGAGTGGGTCCATAAATGAGGTTGCGGGGCCGTCCTTTTACGCCACTGGATCATGGGCACTCGCATATAATTTTCATAGGATTGGGGGGGGGGGGGGAGGTCGAAATAAAAAAAAGTTGCAGTCTGACGTGGATTACATGTAGACCTGTTTTGAAATTCAATCGATTCTGTTGTCGTAAAACACAAATATTGAGAAGAGTATCACAGAAATGACAATGCATAGAAAGAAAAAAAGTGGGAAAAATTGAGAAATAAAAGCGAGTGAGAGAAAGAGAAATAAATTAATATAAGAATCAACAGAAAGAGAGAGAGAGAGAGAGAGAGAGAGAGGGAGAGAGAGAGAGAGAGAAATGAAATACGGTCATCAAAGAGGTAGAGGGGGAGAAATAAATGAAACGACATAGAGAGAAATAGAAATAAATAGAAAACAAGAGAGAAGATAGAAATAAAAATTGGAACACAAGAGAGAAGATAGAGAAATAGAAAAAACAACAGAAGATAGAAAGAGAGAGAGAGAGAGAGAAAAACAGGAGAGAAGATGGGAAGAGAAAAAGAAAAAAAACGAGAGAAAATAGAAAGAGAAATAGAAAACAAGAGAGAAGACATAAGGAGAAATAGGAAAACAAATGAGAAGCTAGAAGAAGAAATATAAAAACAAGAGAAAATAAAAGAAGCTAAGAAGAGGAGGAAAGAAAATAAAAGAGGAAACTAGACAGAAAAGGAAAGAGATGAGGAAGTAAAAAAGGAAACGACCAAGAGAAAGAGTAAACAAGACAAACAGATTGTTTTCTGTTCTATTTTACATCGCTTTTCTGTCAGTTGAAAAATAAGACACAGACAAAAATGTGGACAAATTAAGAAAAATAGAAAGTGGGAATTGAAATACAAGAAAGAAATTTAACACCTGAGGGGTCAAGTAACACCTTTAATCAACCCTCCCTGTGGGCACCCATGCCTTTCAAAAATAAATGAAGTAAAGTCCAGTGCATTGAATGGTCGAATTACGATCCCGCCACCCAAGGTTTCGGGTTCCAGTTTAGCTTGGACACAGGCTGTTTCTTTCCGAGTGTCAATTCAAACTAATAATTCCCATAGCCGCGACTAGCCACAAAAGGAGAAAAGGGAACTCAAAGTAAGAAAACAACAAATATAGACATAACAAAAACACTAGGTTTTTGGGATACACAAAGAAAGATTTTTTTTTCAAAATTAACAATCGCTTATCACTAAAGAATAACAACCCTTTATTAAAAAGAAAAATAGAAACAATCATTTAAGGATTTTAAAAAAATACCATTGTTTACAGCTATTTCCAGTCTGTGTAACCGTATATTGTGTGTCTCGGAAGGAGAGGAAACGGACAGAGGCTACTGTCTCTTTGTAATCTTATTCTATTTTATTTTTGTAACATATAAGTTGATTTGTTTAATTTTACTTCACTTTTTTGCCACATTTGACTAATCGCGAAGATGAGTGATAATATGATGATGAGACCTTCACACAAAAAAAATCCATTGCCAGTCCGGGATTCGAACTTGGGACCCCTTGTGTCGATAACCACTTTCTTAGGTAACAGCCTAAGTGGTAGTTTGCCCCTGTTTTCACATGGATCAGTTTTCACTTACTTTTCTTCTCATTAATGACGAACACAAACATCCATGTCTTACCCGGGATTCGAACCCGGGACCCCTGGCCTTTTAGCGCGCTGTGCTAACCACTCTGCCACGGAGGTAAACTAAAAGAACATGGTTCGTGGTTGTTTTCATTCTGTCTGTTTCTTCACCAAAGGTGGGCCAAGCGGGAACTTTCCCAAAATCATAACACCCTGGGCGCCGAGTTTGGGAGGGGGGTGGGGAGGTACTTTTCCCCCTCCAAAATTTATTTGATGTTGGGGTTGCTGCATAAGTCTAATTTGTGGTTATTTTGGTACTAAATTTGACTTTATGCCCCCTAATACCCACACAGGTATCCCCAGCTAGCAAAACTTTCGCAGAGCACCCATCCCCCAGCTGTCTCATTGTCACCATAAGAGCATCCCCTCAACTAACCCCAAGGCTCGGCCAAACATCCCCCCAGCTAACATTTTCCACTTCAAGAGCTGAACAAATATCTGATCCTCTGTTTCACTGCATCTTTTATTTCGATTCTGAGCATCGCACAAAACAAATTGAACGAACAAGGTGATAAAACGATTTGTTAATTTTTACATTTTCCGCCAGCTGCACACGCCAGAAAATTTCCCTTTGCTTCTTAATCAACCTGCATAACGGGAATAAGGGGGGCGGAGGTGGCAACCCCCCCACCCCAGGCACGTCTAAGATAAATATCACCCAACATTTAGCGATCGCTGTTCACAGAGACACTGGAACACGCAGGGAGAGCTGATGGGGCTACAGCCCCCTCAGAAACTTTGAATTCGGAAAGAAACTCCTCTTAAAATAACCTTCGATAATCATTTTTGTCTTAAAAGCAAGAAAAAATTGTAATTACGAAATATTTTATAATGTAGCCTGTCCCCTCTATAGCGCAACTTACAATTCCAGCCCCTTGAGAAAGAAAAACAATTCTGCGTATACACAGAAAACTAAATGCATCATTTCGATTGATGCACCAGAATGCATCGATTCATGCACTAAAGTGTGTTTTGTAGCTTCTTCGAAGAATCAGATTCACATTTGATGCATTTTGGTGCATTTTTGTATGTCGTGAAAGAAACACAAAAGTACATCATATGATTCAAGTGAGGATTTCTTTCAGTCGATATGCACTTTAATGCATCAGCTGATGCGTTTTGATGCACCAGGATGCATCTTTTGGAAGGTGCATCAGCTGATGCATTAAAGTGCATATCGACTGAAAGAAATCCTCACTTGAATCAAATGATGCACTTTTGTGTTTCTCACGACATACAAAAATGCACCAAAATGCATCAAATGTGAATCTGATTCTTCGAAGAAGCTACAAAACACACTTTAGTGCATCAATCGATGCATTCTGGTGCATCAATCGATGCATTTAGTTCTCTGAGTGACTAGTGTATACAAAGCTGTGTAATAAATGGGCAGTTAACGTAACAGTTGATGGCTGGAAATACAATAACTTTAGTATTACACCAACTAGTCTTCTAAAACTAAATACAAACCATCAATTAACATTATGCATAGATAGGCTAATCGGGACTATACCTACAGTTTAAAGTGAGATGCGAACCAGTGTGTACCGGGTATTGAACCCAGGGCCCATTGAATACAAGGCGACGACGTTACACTGACAACAAACCTTTAAAAAAGGCATTGCCCCCCCTAGAGATGTCTAATTTTGTTATTTAGCGTCACTTTTCTTCCACTTTTGGCTAACCGCGAAGATGACGATGAGTGATGATGTGAAACACAAAGAACACCCAGGCCGGGATTCGAATCCTGGGCACCTGGCGTCGTAGCGCGCTATTCTAACCACTACGCCACGGAGGTCAAAAACTGACAATGAAGTTAAAGCTACCCCCGCTGGTAACAACACGCCTTAAACAGAAAGATGGTCTTCTTCATACAATTAGTAAGACAATACTTTCTCCCCGTTGGGAACACTTTCCTAAAACATAAAAGACACATAACAGTACAAAAAATGCTGCTTTGTACTCACTTATTCGCCATGGGTACCAGCGTCCAGTCATACCCTTGCAGGACATTGGCCACGGTTTCATTCAGATCACTCTTCTTGTCCGGACAGTTGGCGTCGTGCATTCCGGACCCTTGCCTCTGGACAGTGACGGTCATCTTGACCTCCGCATCGTCCTGCTGACCGGCGTTTCTCGACGCGTCCGTCCCTTGCGACATCTGGGCACTCGACGTTGCGGTCATATTTCGATCCTCAAGTTCTAGTCCGCAAGGGGAGCAAAGAGTCCCTGATCACGATGCACTAATAACTTGAGTTTCTAGCCCGGGGCGAGTTGCAGCACCACCACGCTTCGGCCCTCAAGGGCAAATTCCAACAGCCGTTGTGACGGCAATGACAGAGATGCAACCGAACGTACTCGCTTCTCCACGAACCTCTACAGAGTGTGATGACATTCAAAGCCCGCCTCCCAGAAGCTTCCAAGATCAAAGAGGCCAACCGCCGGCTGCTGCGTGCGATCTCATTGGCTGCCGAGCGTCGTCGCCACGCCCACAGCTCTTTCTGAATGAACCAGCGCTGGGATCGCCGCGGAAGAGGAGGATGGAAGATTGTATTGATACAAAAAAAAGTAGGGAGAGGGAACTATCGCTGTAACTGATTTATACAAGCTAGACTGAACTTACAAAAAACGAAAATAGAGAAAATAAGTTGGAATAGAGGCGACCATTGTTGTTATAATTTTCGCTCGTTCTTTATCGTCATGTAGTTTTAATTTCCTGCAATTAGCTACTCCGGTCTTTTTTGTCTCTTAAAAAACTACTGAAAACTTTCTAAAACATCTGCATTTATCTTCAGGAAATAGGCAATTTGTACCCGGTGCAGCATGTTTCACAAGTACAGTTCAATAAAATTGACCAACATCTCTTGGAATGATTAGCATATCGTACTGCAATGACAGGGTTTCAGGTTCGCATCGCCGAGAAGACACGGAAGATTCCTCTTGCATTTCTGTTCTCTTTGTGATCACTATGTCTATTAGACTATGCAAAAGTTTGATTTTTTTTATTTTGGCGTGGGTTCCGAATATACTCGAGAAGGTTGGTTGGTTGATTTGGTGTTTTAAGTCCACTTTATGCACAGTAAGGCTAATCGCGATCCGAACCACTTGTGCCTCCACCGGGTATCGAACGCGGGCCCTCTTGATTACAAGGCGACGATGCTACCATTGCTCTATCGGGAGGCCCTATACTCGAGAAGGAAACCGTGACGTGAAAAGTGTTAACACTCTCGCCACTTTTGACTAATCACGAAGACGAAGACGTGGTCATGATATGATGAAACTAACACTCACAAAGAACACCCACACACGCCGAGATTCGAACCCGGGACCCTGGCATATTAGCGCGCTGTGCTAACCACTCTGCCACGGAGGCTAGAAAATTATGACTTATACAGAGTTTGAGTTACAAGTATATAAAGCTATTTAGCGTGTTAGCCGCACTACCTCTATTTTTTCAATTTTTCAACCATTATTATTTTTTATCAAAAATTGAAAATAAATTACATTGTTCCCTAGGTTGTTCTGAATATTCTGTATTAGTTTTGTTCATAAAAAAATACATAAATGTAATGTAAATATGCGGCAAAGTGCACTTGGAGTGCGTACCAGGCGCCATTTTTAGTAAAAGCGTGTTATTCGAGACACTTATGCAAGTGAGAGTATAGCCTACAATTGGTTGGTAATGCTGGTATTTCTTGTAATTATTATAATTAATAAACAACTGCCCCTCTATAAACAAAGAAGCATTAATGAAAAGTTATTATGGTTTTTGTGAGTATTAGTGAATGATAAAAGATGGGTGTGACACTCATGCAATAATTGGTTATTTTTTATTAATAATGGTAATTTTTGTAATCATTATAATTAATAAATAACTAAATTTCTATAAACAAGAAAGCAAGAACCAATTCAATAACAAAATGGTTTCTTGTATTTTAGTGATTAAACAAGTGCACACAGAAAACTAACCGCATCATATCGATTGATGCACCAGAATGCATCGATTGATGCACTAAAGTGTGTTTTGTAGCTTCTTCAAAGAATCAGATTCACATTTGATGCATTTTGGTGTATTTTTGTATGTCGTGAAAGAAACACCAAAGTACATCATATGATTCAAGTGAGGATTTCTTTCAGTCGAGATGCACTTCAATGCATCAGTTGATGTTCCTTGATGCACCTTCCTGCATCTTTTTGGATGATGCACTTAAACGTTTGGTCTGAGCTAATGACTTTATGTAGCTCAGACAAAACGTTTAAGTGCATCATCAAAAAAGATGCATTCTGGTGCATCAAAACGCATCAAGGTGCATCAGCTAATGCATTAAAGTGCATATCGACTGAAAGAAATCCTCACTGGAATCAAATGATGCACTTTGATGTTTCTTTCACGACATACAAAAATACACCAAAAATGAATCTGATTCTTTGAAGAAGCTACAAAACACACTTTAGTGCATCAATCGATATGATGCATTTAGTTCTCTGAGTGTGTGGGCCTGTGAGACTCCCTCCCCTTCAGGTAAGTAAGTTTTTCGTACAGCACGGATAAGCTAAGGAACGTTTGTCTCCGGAGTATATTTTATTGTAGGCTTCATGTTTTATTGATACAAGTTTAACAAGAAACGAACAAAAATTCCCATATGCATCTGAATCCGATTGTCAGTCACTCTAATTGTGGGATAAAATACGTAAATTTGACATGACCTTTGAAAATGTATATTCAGATTTTATTAACGTTAATATTTCTAGAGTTTACGGCCCATTTTAGAATAAAGACTCGCGCACTTTCGACGTGGTTCGCTTATTTGGAAAGTTATGAATGTAAATATTATGTGTGTATGCGCTGTAATATGGTACAAATAATCAAAATATTATTGTGTTTTCTTAATAATAAGCTGGGTAAGTAATAACAGTTTCACGATAGTTAGTTATATGTTTTATGTAAACGAATTCAATAGCGACACTAAATTGGAAAAGTAACATTTCACTTCTGTAGTCAGTTTTACATTTTTAAACATTATTGAAATAAAGAAATGTTTTCCTTCATTCTTCGCAAATTTCTACCTCTCCTCTGCAATGAATTCTGATGCTCACATTTTGAAATTCGAAGACTCTAATACTGTGCACAAAGTGGACTTAAAACACCAAATCAATCAATCGAAAACTCTAGCTTTCGGGGCGAAAATAAACTTTCTTTAAGTTCCCTAGCAACGTCCGTTTCCATGGTGAACAACAAGCACCGCAAACTCTCTAAATAATTGTTTGTTATTATACCCCTAAACATTTAGTTAAAACAAGCACGATGTATACTATAGATATTTTTGCATTGAGTATAACAATATATACGTAATTGTATCTGAACTGAATCTTCTTCTTATGTAGATGTCACCCTTGTTTGAGGCAGCTTTTCTAACCAGGAGTTCATTCATCTGTGTGTTATAGATCTGTGAGAAATATAATGTATCTCGACAATTAAGAATTGAAGCAAGCAATGTGAGCAAAGAAAGCCATGGAAACGGGTTGCTCTTAAAGAAGAGCCAATTGAGCGATTTTTTAATTTTCTCGGCCTTTTGGGACAATTTCATGGGGGGTCGTAATCGGGCGTTTTTTGCCTCCGGGGCTTCTTCCTTCATGGAGAACATTTATGTCAGTGAGTGGTGGGATTGGGGCTATATTGGATGGCGAGAAACGTTTTCGTCATATTGTACGACGTCATCTAGTGATAAAAGTTGTAATGGGCCACAGTAACGCTTTATTTGTTTCAGTACAATTATTCAATTTCTCCCATTTTTTACTTCGTTTCCGTTGGTTAGACTCTAAGGGTTCATAAAAATTGAATTCAAAGTTTTAACCGTTAAATGTTATTTCTTATAATCCATTGCTGATTCCTTGAAATTTCCGCCTGTATACTCTACTCATGGTGATTTGCTGCAAGGGTGTGTCGTGTATTCAGGGGCGCCGACTTGTCAAAATTATTGATCACTCTGATCACTGAAGTAAATTAATGAATGACTCACTCCCTCCCTTTCTTAACTTTTGGCTTCAGTGTTCGGAATCTCGTAAAAGCCCATGAATTCATAAAAAATATCAACATTTTCATTCACAGTTCGAATGCAAAATGTCAATTGTTTCTTGGATGGATATGTCACAAGTTTAGTCAACCATAATAGCAAAATATTCCCGACTTTTAATATCTGCTACCACGGAGCGCAAAACAGATCTCCCTAATATGTCAATGATCTCGTTCTGAATGTCATGTGAGAGCCATTTGTAGCCCGAACGTCCCATCCATTCCCCTAGTTCATGCACATCGTCTTTTGAAACTCTTTTTAGTAAAAATGTTAACAATACTCATAATTATATACTTAGTATATAGTAATAAGTCATGTGTTTTGCTGTCTCTGGTCATAGCCCCCCCCCCCCCCCCCAAGTTGATAGTTTAGCGGTCTCAGCCCTAGTGTTGCCCACGAGACGAGACTTTGGCCTGTCTCGTCTCGTGGAAATGCTGTGAAATGCTGTCTCGTCTCGAAAATATTCGTTTGTCTCGGGACACATGATCAATCTCGTCTCGTCTCGAATTTTTAAAAGCCTGTCCCGTCTCGTCCCGTGGGCAACACTACTCAGCCCCCAAAGTTGATGGTCTAGAACATTTCAAATGTGTATTTAAAGTTAAGTTCATGTGGCACAGTTCAGAGTAAACTTTACAAGAGAAGCAAAATAATACATTATATCGTCTTAAGGAAAATTATTTGGGGGCTCTGCCCCCACATCGTTAACATGGAGTCGGCACCTATGCGTGTATCTAATGTTACTTTAAGTGTTCGGAATATTCTTAAGACAAACATTTAATCTTCCCAGCTTGTTGTCATTCCTGTTTGAAACTTTGGGGATCATGAGAGTGTTTTAACCAATGTTTTTTAGCTTTTTGATAAGAGCAGACCTCTTAAGGCGATCTCTTACTCTGGCGAAAGATTTGAGCATCTTCCATGTAATCTTATGGGGGTAACATTGGTCAGAGTTATCTCGAGAACCAGTAGACAGAAAATTTTCAAATTTTAACTGAACACCGAGTAAGGATGTTTCTAGAGAACCACTGATTGATATTTTCATTTTATGCATCAACGTCGCGAAAATTAATTAATTCATAATTTTTTCGCATTTTTTTTTTCACTTTTCCAAGCAGTGTTTAGACTAGCCATACATTTGTAATGTGTTGTGATTGGCCTGTGCAGGTCTTTTACAACCTTGCACCTTTCTCAAGGATCTCTTTACACCCCTTTTTTAGCTTTAAGGTAAGGATTTTAGATAGAAGGATGTTTTCCATGTAGCCTATACTTTAAAGGGTGCAAAATGGCCAAAATTTTTAACTCTTCCATTCATTCATTCGTTCTGGCAGTGGTTGAACTACATTCTTTAAAAAATTTGATATGCTTTATTTTACTTCTCTTTTTGTGCCACTTTTGGCTAATCTGCAAAGATGGAGATGAGTGATGATATGAATCGACACTCACAAACATCCATGCACAGGCCGGGATTCAAACCCTGGACCCCTAGCGTCGTAGCGTCCTGAGCCGGCAGTGGGCGAACTGAACGTCTTGCTTTAGGACGACGATGTTAGGTATTATCATTATTATTAGTAGTAGCAGTAGTCTACTAACGGTGATAAGAGAAAAATATTTAATAAAAATACATTTCGACATTAATTTTTTCGGAGTATTCGCTGTTCCACTGCTACATCTGAATTTCGTCCATTATTATTGCATTTTGAAGAAGTTATTAAAAGAAAGCTCTTTTTTATGGGAATACTACTACTATTAAAATAACTTGAATATTAACTCGAGCTCTTTATGTGAACTTTCGAAAAGAATTCTTGTGTAAGCGTTTGGAATTCAAACTTTTACTTCTTTTCAGACAATAAAATAAATGCATGAAATAATAACAAGTTGCATAATGATGTCGTTTTCTGAATAGTTCGTTGAAATGCCAGTAATGATGATTGTCAACACTTGGTTGCAACCGTCCTTTATACAGTAGTGTCCAAAAGTTAAGCATGACGAAGATATGAGAAAATGTGTTATTGATGAAGTGTCAGAACTGCACAAACATAGCGAAAATTAGTCAAAACATTACATGAATTAACAATTGTTTTTAGTGTGAAGACAAACAGTCCAAAAATAAGAAAATTGAAGACCGCTTCCTTAACAAGAAAAAGAGGTTTGTATCAGTGGCGTCTTCTGATCCTGAACTTCAGGCGTTGGCAAAGAAGGAATGTTAACCCCTTCCCCTCTCATTTCTGTGAACCAATATTACAAATTTTCTCCGAACATTTTTGGTGTAAATTTAGAAATATTTAGAAAAAAAAATTAAATTACATAAACTATTTTAAATGAAGAAAATACTTCATTTAAAATATTAATATATTTGAAGGGTAAGGAGAATCAAGGACTGTTAAACGAGAAAATTAATGTTCAATACTTCGCCATACAATTAATTTTTAGAGCATGAGTTTTCAACCAGAGGGGTTGGTGGAACTCCCATCACCCCTACAAAAAACACTCTGGACATAAGAATGATCGGTTCATTGAAAAATCGCTGAAATGCACATGCACATTCCCGGTTTTTCCCCTTACCCTTCATTTATCCTTCCAAAAAGTAAATTTTGAAAAATCAACTGCTCATTACTTATAGTTACTTGAATTCCGGACTATTCTTCTTTCTTTAGAGAAAAATGCGCTGATCACCGCCTCATAAAATTTGGATTTATCCCCTTCTCGCAGCTTAGAAAGTAATTCTTTCTGGATGGAGATAACACTTAAATTCGTCATCCGGTTCTGAGTTTGAGTAGATCGGCAGAATGTGTGGATCCTCTTCAGTGATGTGAACGATCTCTCGACAGATGACGTCGTGGAAGGAATTGATGCGATCAACATTGGTAATTTATACATTTCTGTAAACTCACCCACTAGATTCGTGTCCAGTAGATAATTTACAATCTCAATTGGTGTTTTCTCTGATCCTTCAGTAGAAGCATACCAAACATAAAGTTCATTCTTCTGCAGTTTGGTTAAATTAAACACTGCCATAAATTTCCTACAATTTTTGTAGCTACGAGATGGTGAGGAAAGTTTTCTCTTTTATTCAAGTAGCCCCGTTTTGTGGGATTTAGTAAATCAAAATATTGCAATTTTTCAAATGATGCGAATCTAATTGTTATCTGGTTGCTGATATTATCAATGATTTCAAAGTAAAGCCTCCGGCAGTGGTCTTTCTGTGATTCGTTGTTCAGTCGCCTCCTTTTCATTTCAACAATCTCTTCCTCTTCTACTGCACCAGTTATAGAATTCCATAGTGTTTCGAAATTCTCACTTTCCTTTTTCAGCTGTTGTTGAAATTCAGTTATTTTATTACTGCAATACAAAATATCAACATTTTTAGACTGCAATATACTGAATAATACGTCTGCAAAAGCAAGCAAGTTGGATAAAGCCTTTATTAAAAATATATTTTCGAAATCCTTCAGGAAGCTGGAAAAACCTCTTGGAGTCATTGCAGTCAAATGATTGAAGTCTCTACTTTCACTAACATGTTCAAAAACATAAGCAGTGCTTCTCTGTCATTGACTGTCCACACTAGCCTAGAGGTAAAATTCCATCTGGTAGGAGCTTATGACGGGAGCTTTCTGGACATGAAAGCGGAAAGTTTGTGTAACCTCTTTGGAGAATGATAGGAAAATGCAGACAGTGATTTAAAACCACAAAAGAACATCTTAACCTCTTTGTTACATTCTAACGATTGTTGCAGCACCAAGTTCATGATATGAACATAACAATGCGTAAAAAAAACTTTCGGATACTTTTCCAAAACTTTACTTTGAAGGCCATTCAAATGAACACTCATTACAGAAGATCCATTTAATTTATCCCCACACTTATATTTATCCATTATTTCAGTCACGTGACTAAAAAGAGCTCCTGCAGTTTAATCGGCGCTCATGTCATGAAATCCAAGAAATCTTTGAATAACTTTTTCTGAGGCCGAAAAAAACGTAACACGGTTGACACCTGAGATTTATTGCTAATGTCTGATGTTTCATCGACCATGATAGCCACAAAGTCCGTGTTTTGAATTTCATTGTAGATTTCATATATCAGAACATCCGAAACTGAATTTATTAAATCATTTTGAATGCCTGCCGAAGTACTGCGAAAAACTGTAGAATTTAATAAATGTTCTTTTAATGAGGGATCAAACTCGGCACTTGCAATAAGGAATTCCATGTAATTGCCCTTATTTAGAGATGCTGCATTTTCCTCATGTCCTCGGAATGGCAGTTCTTGCTTTGCTAAATAGCAGAACGTGTTAATCAACCTCTTTTATATTTCCCTGCTCTTTTTTACTTTTTTATTGTGTAGCTCTATTTTAGCTTTTCGTTGAGTATCCAAAACAACGTCAATTCTAGTAGGGGTGGCAACAAAACTACTAAATTTAAAGAAACTAGAAAGATGCAATTCAGACTCACTGTGTTTTTCACTGCAGTATTGAGATGATTCAAATCCGCATACCATTGATAATTCCAAACACCTTTTTTAGTTGAGAATAATAAACATGTCAAAGAGTAAAATTTATTCACCACATCACACCCGCAAAGCCAGTCTGAAATTTCATATTTTTCGAAAATGTCCACACTGTGTTTTTCACTGCAGTATTGAGATGATTCAAATCCGCATACCATTGATAATTCCAAACACCTTTTTTAATTGAGAATAATAAACATGTCAAAGAGTAAAATTTATTCACCACATCACACCCGCAAAGCCAGTCTGAAATTTCATATTTTTCGAAAATGTCTCTCAAAACCTTTTCCAGCACCACTTTTTCCTTTAACACATGTTGACATCGTGAGATTCGGACATAGTCGACCATTGTCAATCACTTGTTTCTTCTCTGAATACGAAAGCGAAGAAAAGGAATCATTTAAATACTTTTGCACAACACTTTCACTATTCTCCATCTTAAAATTATCACATCACTTCACACTACACGTTTAAAAAATAATGCACAACAATCACGAGCAAAACAACGCGGACGCGGGGTGAATGAAAGCCAAATCGTTGGGAACAAATACAACGCATGCGCGGTCATCCTATGTTTTGGCAGTGGTAAGACGTTGTATTTCCTCTCCAACGTCCTGGCAGCCTGTAACCGATCTGCCTGTCTGACAACCACTGCGCGCTGCGCCGCGTTCGAAAACTACCGGGCGCTTGAAACTGACAATTAAAGAAAAACGCTCAAAATCGTAATTTATAAAAGTACAGATACTTTCTTCTTTATTTCATTTTCCTTTGGCCGTTGACACACGACTTACACACCCAGAGAAATCGCCACTGGTTTGTATGGGGCGTGATGATCCACAACAGCTACACAGCCTTGCAACGACGTAAAATGGTTCAAGAGCTACATTTACAGTGCAGCCAGCACCATCAAAACTGGACGCTGAACGAATGGGGAAACATGTTCTTCACAGATCAGTCTACATTCAGTGTGCAAAATGATTCCCGTCGCACACTGGAGAGTACCTCAAGAACGATTTAATCCCAGGAATATCGTGGAAAAGGATCAGTTTGGTGATGATGGAATACTAGTTCAGACATCACGTTAAATGGACTTACAGAGCTGAACCACAGATTAGCTGAACTTTTTTGTTGGAGGTACTGTTACTGCTCAGAAGAACAGAGACGAGGTACTCCAACAACATGTGGGACTTTTCAGAGGCGCAGTCGACCCAGATTTAATCTTCAAGGATGATAATACATGTGCGCATTGCGCATCGAGCCAAATTGTTGGATGACTTTCTTGAAGATGAAGAAATAACCGCATGGACTGGCCACCGAGGTCTCTAGGAATAAATACTGTAGCGCATTAAGGAGACGAATTCCAGACCACCTATAGTGGAACCACGAGCAAAACAACCTGCGCAGATCCGCGACTCCTGTGGGCGGTTCTCCCGCGAGTAGAGGAGGGGGAGAGTGGACCATGCTTCCTTATGGCCCGAGGTGGAGGGAAGAAGGGAAAGCTGCGCGGGGACTTTTCGTCTCAAGGTTTTTTTCCTTGTGGTCGATCTATAGCTCCACCAAAGACATTTCCAGAGCTCCGCACAGCAGAAGCGTGCGGTAAGGAAAGGCGGGGCAAGCGCCGCTTGCGTTGTTTTTTAAAACACTTTTGATATCTTAAGTCCGTGTTTTTCAATGCCTTCATACACCTTAGAATGGAATTTATTTACTATAAGATATTTACATTGCAGAACTTTCATTTCCCCTATTTCCTGTTCTATTGGCTTGAAACATAAACTGGCTGCACCCTTGACCACGCTGGGCGATTCGGCACGACTGACCGAGTTAGAAGAAGAGGACTGCTCGCCTTTCTCCCAGCTTTTCGAGTGACTTATGCAGTTCTTGCATGTTCACTGTCGATCCCCGTTCACGAAGAAAAAAGACCGAGGGCAAGCGACACCAAGCCCGCATCTGTCTTTGGCAAGGGTGTTGGAAAGAATTCATCCACACTGGCCGCAAGTGTTGCTAACTTCCAGAATTTTCAGTGCGTCCGTAGCACCACCTCACGCGGTACGATTTTCATCTTGGAGACTCTATAGCAATTAACAAATTACATTATGAAGTTAGCCAGTGATCACCAGTCGTGTGCTATTTATAAGAAATAAAATCACAGCCGGTACTTGAACATATCCGTCATGTAGTCAGTTACTCGGAAATATGGAGGGTTGTAACACTGCAGGTAAGGTGAAACGGAAGAAGCGTGGGTGCTGCGGATGCGTGTTGTTTTTTACTGTGATATTGTGCTATGTTTTTCTGTTCTTTGTGTAGTGTTTTGTACAGTCATGGAAAAAAGTTCTTCTCCATAAGGCTTTAATAGGAGCAAGTAATGCAGGAGGGTAGGCAACACATATTGCACCCTTCGATGATCGGGTGATTTTGCCTGTCTTAACACCGAGAAATGTGTTCCACGCGAAGGTCAACATGACAGGATAGCAAAGAGGGTCACGTGACTATTGGTTACGTGGAGTGTTGTGCTTCTCCACGTCCCCAGTTCTTGATCCACATTGCAGAAAAAGTAGAGCTGCATGCAATATATGAAAAGAGGTTGTTTTCAACTACACGCTTAATTATGATTTTCCCAATTGTAAATCTATCAGACGTGTCTCCCGATTTAGTCGGGACAGTATTTTACTTTGAATTCCTGTTTGTCATAGGCGTAACTTGACGGGAGCAGAAAGAGCATTTGTAACCCCCCCAAAAAAATCAGGTTTCTTAAAGCTGCTAAAACAGGAATTAAATACTATGATTTGACGCGTCCAAAAAAAGTATTATATTGAAAGATTTTTCCCAAATACGTAGATAGCAATTTAATACTTTGAAAGTGTCTCAGATTTGTTTATTGTCACAACTTAGTGTGGCACAGGTCTACTACAAAAGTGGAATTTCGTAACAGAAATATGAACCCACTCCTTTTATTTCGTAGCCGATTTCATCTTGAAACTGAAATTAAGAATATTAGTTAACAATGTCATTGGTAAACAATAAAAACATGTGTTAGACCCAATTCTTTAATACCTTATCATAATCTTTATCGCAAGTTTAAATTTTGTTGTAAGTCCACTTTATGCAACAAAAAAAAGGTAAAGTTCTCACCTGTGCTTGGCGCTACGCCATGAAGGCGTATAGGGGGTGTGGGGGTAACGCCCCACACTTTCTTGATTCGTTCGTGAGTGGGGGTGATGTGATCAGCATCACGCCGCCCCACACTTTCTTGATTCGTTCGTGAGTGGGGGTGATGTGATCAGCATCACGCCCCTGACCGCCTTTACCCCCAGGGTTTCCCCCAGGTACCCATGTCATTCGACGCTGGGAGGGCGCTGGGGCCGCTTCCAACGTTAGAAAAGTTCCCGGGCTTGAACCGGCCGGGAATCGAACCCGGGGCCTATAGCATGGTAGTCAGACGCGTTACCGACTGAGTCACCGGCACAGATAGACTAATCTGAAGTGCATACAGTTTAAAGTGGGATCCGAACCATTATGTGCGATAACCTGGTATCGTACCCCAGACCCCTTGATTACAAGGCCTTACCACTACGCCATCAGTGAGGCGCACACAATCTTTCTATTTCGACCTTTTTAAACCTATATGTATCATATAAGAGGTTGTTTAACGTTGCTATGCCTCTATGGATTATATTTAGCCAGTATTCGAGCACATAGCGTCAGGTTTCATAGAATATAAGCTTCTCTTCCATGTTTATGGTTTCCTGTCTGCAGTAGAAAAACTGGCAGGTTCCCATAGCTTTTCTTTCAATAGTCTTCCAATGGTTGCATATCATATCACTCAAATTTGATTCATTCGTTTCGAACACAATCCCCGATGGTGCAGTGGGATCGTGGGCGCCTTGTAATTAAGGTATCCCGGGTTCGATACTCGGTGGAGGAACATAGTGGTTCGGATCCCCCTTTAAACTGTAGGTCCATTCACGATTAGCCTAGCAGGACATAAAGTGGACTTAAGACACCAATCAACCAACCAACACAATCCCGTTATTGTACAGATTATCGAATCCAGAACCTTCGTCGCGAATAACATAAGCAGGAAGACAACGTGAAATAACCGAACAGAAACAGAACCTAAAACCTACATCGGATAGATTGGATTAAGTCGACGATACAGCACGGGTTCTGAAATGAAAAAGAATACGAAAGTTGAAGGACCTCTATACGCACCCACTTTTCCTCCACTCAATGGGGAATATATCCTTCTAGCTGAGAAGCCTTTACGTAGGAGTGCCCTGAGGGAACTTCAAGGCCACGACGATAAAGTGTTCTAGGTGCAATGACGGGACCAAAACATACGTCAGATAGCTGTGTTCCTCCTTATTTCGTACGCCATTGATAACTGGAACACGTGACCTCGTCTTTGGTAGAGCAGAAGCCTGCTTGCTTGCCACCACCCTTTAGTTCAGTGACCTTCGCCCGTAGTCAGCAAGAGTGAATGACTCACCATATACTTGTTGTCTGTGAGGCTACACAAGAATAGATATTTCGTTAGTGGCTGTAAGTATTGTTTCATCTGCAGTTATATCAGTTAACATTTCAATAGTTTCCTTCCTAATGGTTACGTTAGTGATAAACATGTAAATTAGTTCTCGAGAGTGAACGTTTTATCTATTTGAACGGGGGATTTTTATACAGCCTGCATGTATTATTTTTTCCTGAAACAAGAAGAAATTCGAAGACGCAAAAAAGAGTTGTATAAGAGTAGTTAACAAAAGGAAAAAAGAAGAAGAAAACGAAAATGTAAATGCTGAAATAAATTATGGTAGAGATCGAGTGAATAACATTTTGCCATGGGGCCTCCTCGATGGCGTAGTGATAACGTCGTCGCCTTGTAATCAGTGGATCCCGGGTTTGATACACGGTGGATGCACATAGTGGTTAGTATCCCACTTTAAACTGAAGGTCGAGTCCAGATTAGCATATCTGTGCACCAAACCAAAACTAAGAAAGAAATTGTCACAGTGTAAGAAAATTTCATGTTCAACCAGATACGAAACAAAAGGGAATAATATATTGCAGGTTGGAGTTCACATCTGTAGCATCTAACCAGCACAATTATGAATCGCAACATATCGTATCAGATCCATTTTTATTATACATGTATGATAATATAAGAGAAGTAGAGGAAAGAGAAAACCAAGCGAAACACGGACGCCTTCTCCAGAATTTCAAAACTCGTTACATAAGGTTCTGGGTTGGAGTTCCGAACAGGCATGACTTCATAATTCATCGTTATGGTTTACCTGCAGGGGAAGAATAATGACAATAATTACCAATACAAAGCCAATCACAAACAGAACAACTCGATTACGGAGGTGCCAAGAAGAAACGAGACTTGACAGTTTCTTCGTCTCTCGGTTTGTCGAATTGAAAATTGCTCTCCCGTTCTCGGTCTCGATTAGTTAAATATATAAATCGAAAATGTATGTGAATGAATATACATGTATTTTATATATTCCGGTTTTGTAGGAGATTTCGTGAGAGATGAAATAAGTACTCTTCCATCGTATTTATTTTTATAATTTTTATTCCCTGTTCGATGATCGCGACGATAAGGACGAGTGACCATTACATGAAATTGATGACGAAATAGTCAAACACCCCCGACAAGGACGGTACTCAAACCCGGGAACTTTGGCGACGATATCGAATGTCAATCACTTAATGAGCTTGACCACCGAGCCTGCTTAATGTTGTTTCTGTCAGGTAATTCGTAATAATATCCCACATTCACTATCATTTGCTTCATAATTTATCTCATTGTTGTGATTAACCTGAATTCATAGAATTAGTTGAAAGACAAAAATGCAAGATTGAATGTCTCTGATGTTACTTCGTGCCGAATAATATGACGTGGTATTATGATATGAATTTATTAATCATATAATATGCCTATTCATTCCATTGATTGATCCCAATTGAGCACACAAAATATGGTATAATGTCCACTCCATGGAGGAGTGGTTAGCACAGCGCGCTACGATGCCATGGGTCCCTGGTTAGAATCTCGACTTGGGCGTGGGTGTCCTTGGTAAGTGTCCCTTCATCAATTTCATCATAGCATCACTCATCTTCATCGTCGCTATTTGCCAAAAGTGAAAGAATAGCAAATCTAAATAACAAACATCCAATCAAATCGAACATCTCTACCGATTTAATTCTATACGGTACCGAATTCCCACTTTATTACTGCATCTTAAGTCATTTTACAGCATCTCAATTGTTTTCCGATTCGAAAACATTTGGAATGTTGTTTTGTGTAGTTGATTGTGCATTGTTTCGTTGTTTGGATTGTTTAATTAACGTCGCATTAATTAGTTTTAGACCAATCGTGACGGGGGAAGCAAGAGCACAAAGAAAGCGAAAAAGACAAGGAAGATACCACGGCTTTCTTTAAAGATAGCATCCCGTGAATACAACTCAAGTAACTGCAGAATATTATGAATAAAATTTATTTCGCTTTTTCCTTTTATTTCTGTTTCAGTTATTTTACTTCGCTTTTCTTCTACCACTCGCGTTACTCGTGTCGGTGAGGAAGAATTATAAACTCGTGAAATGGACGATGGTACAAAAAAATATTTTCCTCTCCCACGGTTCGAAACTGTCAGTACAAAATATTGTCTTATTTTTAAAATTTACGGGCAAATATGGTTTGTCACGTAGCAATTTTCGCTTATCTCTTTCTCAAGGGGTTCCATTGCCTCTCTGATGTCGTAGTGGGAACGTCTTCGCCATGTAATGAAAGGCTTCCGAATTCAATACCAAATAGAGAGGCATTTGGTTCGGATCCCATTTTAATCTGTAGGTCCAGTGCATGAACTGGACTTAAACAATTAACGTGTGGCATGTGGTCTGTGATGAGAACCATCATTTCAGCGAACCTTCTTGACAATGACTCTAATATCACTTGAAAGAATAGTATTTCCTTACGAGTAGCTCTTGTCAAGAAACCAGTCCCTGAAACTTTCTTCTGGAGGCATCGTAGCACCCAGCTGTTTGTTGTGGCTGGGGCACGAGTCATGTGACTCATGCTATCAAAGCTCAATCCTTCCCGAGAACTCAGAATCACCAGGCAAACTTAAGCGAATATTCTGTTATTTGGGTTGCATAAACAACAGGCTTTAAGACGTTACGAAATTCTACGTCCCGTGGCCCAGGTATTTTTTTCTAAGACTGTACCTTATGTAAAAGTATGATTCTACATTGAAAATTTCCGCCATGGTTGACATACCAGACGAGCCATCGATTTGCAGTGTTGCAGGTAAGGACTTGATTATTAGGGGTCTTCTTTCAAAACCATTCAGTTCGAGAAGATAAGGTGAAAGGTTGGAGCTTGTGAACCATGAGCGACCGTGTCCTGAATTGTTCATAACCAAGCCAACTAAGAAAGATGGGAAAGTTTTCATTAGACAGTTTAAAACATCTCAGTACAACAATATTATGTGGCAGCAATGATCTTAATAAATTATTTTGTTGGCCATGCGTTTTATTCAATACAAATTTAGGACCATGGAACTCAGTGGCGTGCCCGAGGGGGGGGATTGATGTGGGTTATAACCCCCCTTTCGCCAAGTATTCCTAAAAAAGAACGTCAAAAGTAGGAAAATATGACAAAATTAGGGCTGACTACCAAGAAAAAGTATACATAACCCCTCCCTTTCGAAAATCCTGAACACGCCACTGATGGAACTATACAGGCTACGGTGAGTGACTTGAGCAATTTTTATAATGCAGTGCAAAGACATGAACGTTCGCAGAATCACATCTGCGCTTGCATCCAACTGAAGACAAGTCATGATTCATAATTCTAGCCAAGTAAGAAACCGAAACCCGTCCGTTTATTTAAGATCGAAACTTTATGCTAATAGGATGTTTATTATTTTCAGGGTTAAAGAATAACGTAATTTAATTTACAGTTGCCCTCAAATATCAGGTAAATCATAATTTTCTTCATGGTTGGAACTTAAAAGTTATATCGAAAGGCTGTTTTCCTTCTTTAAAAACCGTGCAGCGAAGATTTGATTTTACGGCATGTATGTACGTCACACACTCAAGCCCGATACGTCACCATTATGCATATTATTGTAAGTAGGGATGTGTGTAGGCCTATATTATATTTATCGCTTCCCTAAGGTCACGGCACGCCCCCTGCCGCACAGCTCTTCGTGGGGAATGGAACCAGGTGCCTGTAGAGCTCTTGAACCACCTATTACGTCGTTGCAAGGCTGTCTATCTGTTGGGGATGATCAAGCCCCGTACAAACCTCTTTTTCTTGTTAAGAAAGCGGTCTCCAATTTTCTTATTTTTGGACTTTTTGTCTTCACACAGAAAACAATTGTTAATTCATGTAACGTTTTGATTAATTTTCACTATGTTTGTGCAGTTAACACTTCATCAATAACACATTTTCTCATATCTTCGTCATGCTTAACTTTTGGACACTACTGTACTTCATCATCATTCAAGTCCAATTTTGTTCGGATATCGTTTATTTTAGCATTTCTTAAAGTGTTGCCTACACGTTGAAGCACTTCACTCAATTATTGGTACTTTCCTACTCACCTAACCAATTTTTTTCTTTCAAAGTACAGTACATTGTACTTGCAAATTTTCATAATTATGAAGTAATTTGTTCTCCACAATTTCGTTGTTTTGAAGCAACCTTATACCTACAATCTATTCTCATGTTTATCGAGTTCAAATGAAAAGCAGATAAAATTTGATCAGTGTTAGGGTAAACGATATCCAAGTGTGATTGAATTCCTTCATGAAACTGAAAATTACCCAGTGAATAACTGTAAGACTCCTACAACTTACATGTTCCCATTTCTTGTAGGACTTGAATTCATAAGTAAGTAAGTAAGTAAGCAAGCTAATGCATCTTACAACAGCTTAAGGTTTGTTTGCCAGAATCGTCCTCGTCGTTGCATACATCGGAACAGTCACTGAGGTCCGGTTGAAGAGAGATGCTCTTCTCGTATTTATTTCAGCAAACAGTTTCACAGAATTACATTCCAGATTAGCTAAAATAAACTGACAATTTTGGAATCCTGGTCCTAAGTTGCCATTTTATTACTTTACATTAAAATAAAGAAATATACACTTAGTGTCACCTAACGCCATATTGTAACATAGTCACGATATCAACCATTAACAAAACAAAAGAATGTCAACATTTTCCCCATTCTTTACAGATTATTACAAGTAATTACACAAAAGACAAATAGCAATAAATAACTGCAAGCACGCCTTTGAATTAAAAGATTGTTGCAAAAGCACCAAAATTTGCATACTTCATGAAAAAGTTTATAATTGTGAAGTATTTACATTGTTTTATTTGGGAGGGGGAGATGAATATTCATTCCTGACAGGCATGGTTGATTGATTTGGTTTCATTTTGTTTCTATTACTTTGTTTCTCTTCCACTAATCGCGAAGATGATGATATGATGACATTGATGAGGGACAATTCACAAGTAACACCCATCTGGATTCGAACCCGGGACCTCTGGCGTCGTAGCGCGCTGTGATAACAATTCCGCAACGGAGGTCTGCCTGATAGGGATGAAAGTTGACCTCTACCACCAGGGGTAGCCTATACGGGAGTCTAGAGGAGGTCCTCGGACATCACACCCTTTGATTCGCACCCTTTACCGTAGCATGTACAGTCCCGGACACTTCTGCATTGTAATAATGCCATTGAAAGTCAGTGGGGTTGCTCAACCCATAAGCGTCCATGACTGTACAGCCCGTGACGCGAGGCGAAGAGG
Source organism: Lepisma saccharinum (assembly GCF_977018435.1). Lineage (NCBI taxonomy): Eukaryota > Metazoa > Arthropoda > Insecta > Zygentoma > Lepismatidae > Lepisma > Lepisma saccharinum. Next base: position 22,336,889 of record NC_139243.1, on the reverse strand, counting down.
GACAATTACGCACCAGGCATGCATTTATTCCAATACCGTCGGAATGAGCAATGCTACTAAAAAGATCTCCGCCAGAAATGAAGAGTATGAATTTCTCCCCATGTGGCAAGTGGAAGCGGTTTCCTAAGTTTATTATTAAGCCTTATACGATTTTTTAAAAATATGATGAAGTAGTATTTACCGAATCCCATGTATTCCTTATGGGACATCAACTTCAACTTCAAGTTACGGCTCATCAAATGGGAGTTTCGACTTTTCCTACTACTATGACATAGTTCAACGTGTCCCTTTTCCGTCCATGTACTTTTCTACGTCATCGGTTGTTTGATATTCCCGAGAGAACGAATAAAATAATGGTCCCATAAGCCTAGTGCATTTCTCCTTGCCTCCTACGGCCATCCTGACAGTGTTGCCAAACCTGATGTGCATAATAGAGCTAATTTCACCATTAATATAGCTAAAGAGGACTTTCAAGGAGCTAGATTAACGAAGGCTGCATAAAGTGCCTACTAGGGTAATTTTAGTTGTCAGAGGGGTGGGGGTGCTGCTATTACCGTTAGCTTTAAAGTGATGGCAATTTATTCTTAGTTTTCACCGCCTAGATTTGACGGCATCACCCATCTCAATAATCCAATGATGCTAATATAAAATCGAAAATAAAGGGTTCCCGGATAACAAAATTGTCATCTCATCTTAGCCACAGCGCTATATATAAAAATACATGGGGAGGAAAGAAAAGGTGGGTGACTCAGCCTATAGCAATATCACGTCACGTGCAAAATGTACACTCATGGCAAAAGTTGATATTTATGGGCCGGAGCCAATGTAGGCATCATAGTGGGGCAGAGGGCGGGTGCCACAGTTCACAGTCAAACGAGTGCACGAAAGAGACAGATCTGGCTCCAAAAGAGCGAAGTTGGCAACAGTGATCAGCAGCTGCCCCACCGAGAAAGACCTAGGGGAAATTGTCCCTCCTCGCCTTATAGCTGACATGCCTAAAGACCGTTCGACCTAAGAACCAACTTCAAATTCTATTTTTGTCCGTCGAAAGCCAAGGATGGTCACATATGAACCTCTGAACCAATCGGATTGGTCCAGTTGCCGTGGTGAGGGGAAATTCTTGTAGTATTCTGCTTTACCAAACTTACGCCTCACAGCAAGAGTTTTCGAAATATTTGGGAAAGGCACTCCCAACAAGGCCAAGGCACAGCTAAGCTTAAGGCGATGAGTGACAGTTTTGCATCAGGTATGAATTTATGTCATTATCGTCGGAATGAGCACTGCTAGCAAAACACAGGACAAGAGAGAGTGAACTTTTCACCATGTTGCAAGTGGAAGCCGTTTTCTAAATTGATTATTAAGCTAAATACGATCTGTAAAAAATACGATTCATAATTTATAGGCTCCCATTATTCCCTATAGACAAACAACTTCAAGTTACGGCTAATGAATTGGAAGATTCGACCTTTCCTAACACAAGCAAAATCTTCAACCTGCCCTCTTTACGTTCGTGTGTTTTTCTACACCATCGGAAGTTTGATATTCCCAAGAGAACAAGTAAAATAACACTCCCACAAGCGTAATGCTAAGATTTATCCCCCCCTTAGAACCATTCAGCGCACAGACCTCTCTTTCTCTATACCGCGTTTGTTAGAACCTGTCCCGTTTCCCGCGCTAGCGATGGCGCGACAGTTTCTGTGCCAATGAGAAACGAGGAAAAAGTCGTCTGCTGGGCAGCGAGGAGCGAATGAAAGCCAGAAAAGAGGAGCTTACGTAGACGCTGTTGCCACCTTGCGGTCTAACTCACGTGTTTTGTTTGTGTCTTGTTGAAGAAGCTTGTTTTGTAAGCGTGGTGGTGATTAGTGTGCGTTTTAAAGTATTCAGGATGGAATTTATTCTGGTGATATTTGTTTGTGTCCTTTTTGTGTTTAGTGTCAGCTGGAATATTCAGGAAGGGAAATTGTGTATATTTGTGCATTTCCGCGTATTTTATTCACAGCCTGGCTTCGGCTTTCCCCAGCACGGAGTTCACGCTGTCTGCAGTGGCAATGCCGCGTGGTTTCTGCTAGAGAAGCAAGCGATCAGCAAGCGCGGGAAGCGGGACAGGTTGTAACAAACGCGGTATAGTTCGCCGCGGGGAAAGGTTGGTGGAGGAGGAGCAGTTTCGGGTCTTCGCGGCTGCCTGGACGTGGAAACTGTTCCTCGTGCCCTTAACTGCGAGCGAAGGGTTCATGTTGACAGCAAAAGATATCGTGTACGACTGGACAACAATCAGAAGTGTGCCAACACCGTCTTTTCCTCCTTAAAACTCCCACATCTGGAGGCGAAAAGTCTGAGTATCTTGAAGTTTGTTCTTTGGTCGATCAGGCTTTTAACCTAACTACAAATGCATAGTGAAACCCGCGCATGCGCTAAATGGACGAGTCCAATGTCAAATGGGGAGTGACGCTTTCAAGTGGAACGCAGACAGGGAACCAGGTTCTGTGTTATTTCCAGCGCGATTACAGAACCGAGTTGGAATTCTGCTTTTGGCTCTTGCACGTGAACCTTTGAACCAATTAGATTGGTCCAGTTGCCATGGTGAAGGGAAATTCCTGTAGTATACTACGTTTGCCAAACTTATGCCTCAGAGCACTTGCATACGCACCGATAAAATTTTGTCAGAGTAGTTTTAACGGCAATTACACCGACACGGTTTTTTCCAACACGCCGATACAATCAGAGTTCCCGACGTGACCTTGGTGTGGGCGCAAGAACTGACGGATAAAGCCTGGAATTGGAGGATTTATCTTTTGCGTTTGACGGAAATACAACCACGATAGATAAAAATGAAGTTACTGGACACATTCAATAATCGCAGCAAGATCTCTGGAAATCGAGGAACTGAAATCTTCCAATTATTTTTGAATGTGTACAACGTTTTAGGACATTGTGAATCGTTTTTCGGTTTTATACACCTGTGGGGGTGAGTACTTATTTAGGGTGGGGTGTAAGGGTAAATTTAGAGCGAAAATGGCCATAAATTTGGCCATTGTGAACATTTTGAGGGGTGAAATAATAATGTTTTCCACCAATTCTATCATTGACATCTTGTTATAACTAAACTCACTCATGATGAAAAGTTGAAAACTCTCCACTTTATTACACAACTTCCTTATTTACACAGTGATTGCAGGTCTGTGTCTTTTTCACTGGTGTGAACACAGAAAACTAAATGCATCATATCGATTGATGCACCAGAATGCATCGATTGATGCACTAAAGTGTGTTTTGTAGCTTCTTCAAAGAATCAGATTCACATTTGATGCATTTTGGTGTATTTTTGTATGTCGTGAAAGAAACACCAAAGTACATCATATGATTCAAGTGAGGATTTCTTTCAGTCGAGATGCACTTCAATGCATCAGTTGATGTTCCTTGATGCACCTTCCTGCATCTTTTTGGATGATGGACTTAAATGTTTGGTCTGAGCTACACAGTTTATGTAGCATCATCAAAAAAGATGCATTCTGGTGCATCAAAACGCATGCATTGAAGTGCATCCCGACTGAAAGAAATCCTCACTTGATTCAAATGATGCACGACATACAAAAATGAATCCAAATGCATCAAATGTGAATCTGATTCTTTGAAGAAGCAATAAAACACACTTTAGTGCATCAATCGATGCATTCTGGTGCATCAATCGATATGATGCATTTAGTTCTCTGAGTGTGTTCTCCATGTTTCCTTATTTACAGGCGGTAAACTGACTTTCCTGATCTACTTTTTATGTTATGTTTATAAAATTGCTATATTAAACGAGATTTTAAACCAGAATTTAACGCACCCTTCTGACATTGATTGTGCGGGGGATTCCGAGGGTGCTGAAGCAAGTGGCTATTTAAAAACACGAGGCCTGCATGTGGTCAGTTGATCGCTGTGAACAGCGTTGGCGGGAGAAAACTGCTTGTTCCTTTTTTTTTTTTCTGTGTCGCCCTCTTTGGAGGTCTATCAATGGCCGCGCTTGTTAGAGGCAGTGTTGCTACATGAAGGCAAATCGAGGCCCAATTTTCGGTCAAAAGGGAAATTTTGTGGAAAATATCGGATTTGCCGGAAAATTGGAAGTCGTCTGACTCCGGTTGTTGTTTTACTTGTGTTTTATTTCTATAAGATCTAATTTCAATAAATAATAATTGTTGACGCAAACCAGGTCAGATTTTCAGAATACGCCAATTTTTTTTTCATACACTAAGGCGGAACTCCTTGATTGCAAGGTGACAACGTTACCACTACGCCATCGCAAAGGCCCGTTAAACCGGCCAACAGAAATCACTGATTCCAGTTTCTAATTATACGAGGGTTATTCAGAAATCAACTTTCGAATGACACATAAAAAGAGCAAGAATATAGAAGAAAGTTATTTTGTACACCAACCTTGCTTCTGCACATACTCACCACCAAAATTCAGGAACATGTAGTACCGTGGTACAAGCTATGGTCCAATGGACGTAGACAGCAACTGGCTGAAGAAACTGCAGCGCCGTTCTTTGCACAACCTTATAATGATAATGTGAGTGAGCAGTGAACCTGTTAAGTGGTCTACTTTAACCTATATATTTAACAATAGAATTTTTTTTACTAAGTTTACATTATAATGAAAACTGTGTAGTTTTTAAATTATAAACTCAGTTACATCAAATCATAGTATGTGCTATTTGCCATTATTAATTATAGAATAGTAAATGTAACAGGGTTCTTGTTGTAAATTAATAAAAATACATGAATAAATTATAACTTGCAAGTACAAACAATTCCAGAGAGTTTGCAAATAAAGAAAATTATAATAAAATTATTTCTACCGCCATCTCTGAATTCAAATATGAAACAGATATTATCAGTACAAGAAATTCTACGAATGGAGTTAATTTCTGCGTTCGGAAGTAGGAAGTCATTAAAAAGATAATAGTTTTTTATTTATGTGATGAATTGCGATAAAGCAGTCTACACTACTTCCGTGTTCACCCAACACCGTGAGATCAAGGGGGGTCACTACAGAGTAGGGCAATGAATCGGGCGATTTTAAACACTCCACACTTAAGACAGAATAATACATACTAAAACATACATAATTAAGACAAAATGAACTACTTTTTTTCATTGAAGAAGAACCCCCCCCCCCCAAAAAAATCCTTATTTTGATTTTTTTTGGAAATAAGCCATCCACTCTCTGTCCTTGAGGTAGGTCACACATCACATTGCGCAGCATTTAGAAATTACAGCCAACTTGAGGTGGTGGTTGGAAGACTTTTAATACACCTGTTTCCGAAATGCACGCTGAGCGGGTACGTAACTATTACATTGTTTTCGTAACACACTTTTACAGTGAATGCGCGTTGTGACCCGTTCCAATACTACAGAGCATTCTCTGACATTCGCTACGAGACTCGGTGGCAAGCGGCCCGGCGTCAGGGCTTGTCATTCCCGGCGAACGGCGTCGTCGCCTTGTAAGCAAGGGGTCCCGGGTTCGATTCCCGGTGAAGGCACATGTGGTTCGGATCCCACTTTAAACTGTAGGTCCAGTCCCGATTAGCCTTACTGTGCATAAAGTGGACTTAAAACAACAAATCAATCCAATCCAATCCCGGCGAACGGGGTCCGCGACAGTCGCACGCTACAGTCTGTTTTTTTCGCTCTCTTTCCCTTTCTGTTGACGTTGCAGACTGACGCCAGTATAATCCTCCCTCGGAAGTTGTGTTGTGTCGTGTCCGTGTGTTGAAGATTGTGGCTTAATATTGCACCACAAAAGTTTACATTACAACAAAGGATTTATCTTGCCGAGTGTTACTTTGGAAAGAGGAATTGTGGAGAAGTGCGACGACGTTTTGCAACGAAATTTCCTGGTGTTCCCGTTCCACATAGGACCACTATATTAAACCTCGTAAAAAAGTTTAGAGTAACCGGGTCAGTTCTGAATAAAAGTGAAAAGAAAAATGGGGAAATCTAAAAAATAAAGTATACAAAGACAATCCGCACATCACCCGTGAGTTAAGAGAGAGTATTGTACGAGAAATCGGGAGAATTACAGTAGACGAACTTGCACGTGTAAATGCCAATTTCCTTCGGAGATGCCAGGAATGTGCTGCAGCAGAGGGACATAACTTTCAACACCTTCTGTAGTCAAGGTTAGTACACAATATGAAAACTGTAATTTTAATAGCCGACTCTAGCGATTTTCGCGGACCCCGTTCACCGGGAAACCAAGCTCTGACGCCGGGCCGCTTGCCGCCGAGTCTCGTAGCGAATGTCAGGGAATGCTCTGTATATACAGTAGTGCCGCCGTACGAACGAGTCCTCATCACCAGGGTGGAAGGGATTTAAAAAAAAAACAAAAAAAGAACTTTGTTTTAAACATGTTTTTAATGTTTTAAACAAGAACTGAAAAAAATGTTATAAACAAATAAAACGTTTAAAACATAATGCCAAGAATACTTATTTTCTAAGAATAATGATTAATAAGGACTAACCTAGTTACAAATTAATCGCTTGATTAACTTCTTAAAATACTTATTTTTGTTAATCTTAAAAGTTAAATCTCGCACGTAGCTTCAAGAAGCTTCAAGTAATGCACAGTTGCCAGGCCCCACCCTCTCCACGTGGTAGCTACTCTGGGTTTCGGAATACGACATTTTTTCGTGAATGCAACAAAATATTGACATTAACAACTGTGCGCAGTGTATTAAGCGAGGAACAAAACTGTTTCATCCACATAGTATTCAATTTTTTTTAAACACTTGTAAAAAAACGTGCCTAGACGTTTTAAAGAAGACCACGCATACTCATCACGATATGTTTCTTTGTTAACTGATTATACATTTTCAGCCACTCAACACATTTTTGTGCATAATAAACAAAATGACACGGAATGAATGAAAATAAAAAGTTACAAAACACGCAAATAACTACAAACTATCAAGTGTCAAAATGTGTTTTAAATGTTTTAAACATTTGTAAAAAAAAGCCGTGTGTTTTAAACGTTTAAAACAAGTTGTTTTAAACATGCCAACCCTGCCAATCACAGCGTAGAACGGCTATTTTGACAAGATCTTGGTTCCCTGTGGCTGCTTCGGGGAGGAATGTTTGAAAAGTTGCCTCTTGTTGCCCAAAGAGGGAGGCAGCGGTATAGTGGAACCACAAGCAAAAAGGCCTGCGCAGATCCGCGACTCCTGTGCACCGTACTCCCGCTTGGAGGGGAGGGGCAGAGTGGAGCATGCTTTCTTATGGGCAGAGTTGAACCGATGGAGGGGGAGATGCGCGGAGTCTTTTCGCCGAAGGTTCTTCTGTTTGTGGTCGCTCTATAGTTGTTGGTTCCTGTGAAGGCAAACGCTATCTCTCCCGACCCCCATTCAATGTTATTTTGACATCTTGTTTTGCTGCTGGCCGCTTCAGCAAGAAGGGATTCTAAGGTTGCCGTTTGGCCTCAAGTTTCTTCGTAGGTAAAGGCGCCAGCAGCAATTTTCTGCCACAAAGGTGGTCCCCACCCTGGGAATTGGCATTGCCGCACTCTAAAAGTCTACACTGGCCACGGTGGTGAGTACAGGGGACACATACTTCATGAATGCGTCTAGCCGGGACAGGACCCAACCTGAACGTGTGATAGCATGAATAATGCGATAAACTCTGAGCTAAAGATGCTCAAACTCAAATGTTACGTCTTTCTACAACATGTTGCTTTCAACTGTCGCGACTGCTGCAGTGAATCTCGACTTCACCACCTTCCTATCACCTTCACCTATCACCTTCCTTGTGAACCCGTCTTCTGAAGGCGTGAAGCGTGAGAAACGCCATTCAGAAAGTGACGTAGCCTGGCGGTGAACATAGGTACTACGGACATGCACCGCCAATTTTGAAATATCCTCTTTCCTCTCATAACGGTTTAAGCGGGATATGCATATGCTTATATCTAGATCGGTGATTGCAGGTGATCGGTGTAGAGTAAGCATAAATATTACAAGGCAAATGGTCCATTACAATTTCACTCTGACCTTCTTTTACAACGTGCGTGGGTCTGCCCGATGGCGTAGTAGTGACGTCGTCGTTGTAATCAATACCCGTTGGAGGCACATCGTGGTTCGGATCCCATTTCAATCCCGATTAGCCTCTCTGTGCATGGAATGGAATTCTACTGACGCTTGTGCAGAAGTTGTCCACTACTTCTCTGCAGAGGCGTCTCGTGAACGCATGCGGTGCATGCTGCGCATGCGTCAATTGTGGGAAAAAGGACAGCTTGCTCTGCGACGACATTAATGAGCATTTCTACATTCTAATTTCTTCATATAGGAGAAGTATTTATTTTACACCAGAGCGCTGAACTAAGCTTATATTACATTTCTTGGATCTCAAGTGACGCATGCATCAATCGTGGCAAAAGAACTATTACTTTCTTTCACTTCAGGCTCTCGTGTAAAATAAATACTTCTCCTATATGAAGAAATTAGAATGTAGAAATGCTCATGAATGTCGTCGCAGAGCAAGCTGTCCTTTTTCCCACAATTGACACATGCGCAGCTTGCACCGCATGCGTTCACGAGACGCTTCTGCTTCTCTGGTGCTTTGTTTCAACTCGTGAATCTCACATTATTGACGAGGGAAACGGAGGCGTGGCCTTCGTTCATTTGTTTCGTATATGGTGTCCAAACGATGATAAGTCGTGGTGTGTTGTCCGCTAGCGCACGCGTTTCTATTGCGAGCAGCGGCCTAAACCGGACGCGAGTCTCGACAAGGAAGGGTTTCGTGCAAAGCACAAAAATCAAAATCCGAATATAAGCCACAGGCAATGGAGAGGTTTTGTCATATACGGGAAACGACCTCCTCACGTTGATGCATTCGTTTATCAAAGGCTTATGGAAAAGTTATCCACAAGTACCTGGCTACTGCTATTTTTGGGATCTAGTTGGTGTATTGTTTTGTTGAAAAATTGCATTAAAAATTAGATAGGAGCGAGGAATTGATGAAAACCCGCAAAGTTATTACAATACCAGCGGATTGTCCGGCGATGCGCGGGTATTTATTTATACCAATCTTCTATTAAAGTTGTCCGCAGTACTTAATAGACTGCTCCTGTGACTTGTTGATCATGATCGAGAAAACAAGTGTCTCTCTCTCTCTCTCTCTCTCTCTCTCAATTAGCTTAGCGACTCCGAAAACTATGAATTCGACATTAATGTAGGTCATTTTTGACATTTTATTTTTCAACCCCTCTCACCTCCCATGCAGATAGATGATGAACTTGGAGTTGAACGGCATTCGGAGTGTCACTATTCATCTTAGCGACCCCGAAAACTATGGATTCCACACTAATATCGGTCTTTTTCGATTATTTTTACATGTCACCTCCTTCCCACCCCCTCAAGGGGTGCCAGCGGTTTGAACGGCATTTGTAGTGTCAGTATTCATCTTAGCGACCCCGAAAACTATGGATTCCACACTAATATCGGTCGTTTTCGATTATTTTTACGTCACCCCATCCCACCCCCACCCTTAGGGATGCCAGGGGTGTCTTACCTCCACAGTATTTCTTTCCAGATTGCAAGTGATCCGTGTACCAAGTTAGGTTGAAATTGTTTCAGGCGTTCGAGAGATATGCCGGAACACACACACACACACATACATACATTCATCCACTGGGATAAATTCTTATTATACTGAAGTCACAACATAGGTTTTAATTGATACTATTTACATTGTGCTTGTAAGTTGAACCACGTACAAATTGACAATGAACCAGAAAGAAATACTATACATTGAAGATTGAACTTCCTAGTGTTTGGTGCTTGAAAGCGGATCTAACGTTCTCCATTCCTTCCATAGTAATATATGCATTTATGTGACTTATTATATGGTACCATCCAGTGGCGGCGATTATGGGGGGCTAGGGGGAGCTGTTGCCCCCTCCAGTTTTCGCCACTTTTGCCCCCGCACTATGCTAAATATTATCTCCAAAGGAAAATATACTGTCTTTGACCCCATAGTTTTGGCACGGTTTTGGGACCTAATCACCGTAACTGGTACCACCTTGATTACATTACGGTAAATTTCGATCCAGTATCTAAAGTAATAAAGAATATACTAACATAAAAGAAGAATATTGTTTATAAATATTACATCTAATTCAGTGGCGTATACTGAGACCAGATCTGGGCTATCTCACTGTGTCACGTCGTCCTAGGTTATGAATAGAAATAAATTGGCCAACTCCTAAGAAATCAGGTTGCCAACTCATAGGAAATCAGGTTGCCAACTCATAGGAAATCAGGTTGCCAACCCATAGGAAATCAGGTTGCCAACCCATAGGAAATCAGGTTGCCAACCCATAGGAAATCAGGTTGCCAACTCATAGGAAATCAGGTTGCCAACTCATAAGAAATCAGGTTGCCAACTCCAGAATCAGCATCATCATCATCTCACTGATATGAATAATAATATTTACAATTTCTGATCGATTCTTCTCCTGTATTTTATTCTCTAGACTTCAGGCTTCGCAGATAGCCTAGCTAGCCTAGAATATACGCTCCTGATCTAATTATATTTTACGTAACGACATACAAATAAACAAGTACTTGCGTTGTGAAAAAAAAAACAACTTTTCACGAAAATGTAAACTGCACACCAGCATATGCTTTGTTACAATTCCGTTGCCCATCTAGTGACTTCTTGTCTGCTGGGAAATTTCCAATGATATGTTTTAGTTTTATATGAATTGCACCCGTAAACCAAACAGCACTTCAATGAATTTTGCTTCATCCTACGGGAAGTACTCGCTTCTTCATGTTTGTTCACGTCAAAATTGGCGGACAGACAGATCGGCGTATTCTATGAAGATGACAACCCAGAAGCTCATCCATTTCGTGATAATTTCCACTCTTTAACATTTGTAGAAATGTCAATCTTAAGATCTAATTAACTCTCAGACTATAAAAATAGAGCAACGTCCCTTGAAACTGGTTTTCTTTACGACATGGTCACTGTCATGCGTGATAGAGCATTTTTTGATGGGTTTTCGCTCATATTCAGCATATTTTTGCATTTTCAAGAAATATACAGTCATATTCGAAGTGGATTCGTTCATACTCCCATGTTTACTCGAGAGATTTTTTTTCCTTTGGACTGTAGCAAAATCTCTTTCATCTTTATTTGAAAATTTAGAGAAAGTATTCATTGTGCATTGCAACTCAGCATTTAGATATTGCTGTTTGAAACAGTCCAGTTATTAGGGCATATTTTTCAAATTATAATGCATATTTTGTAACATTTTAGGTCATAAGAGCATATTTTATTTTGCATATTTTGGTCATTTTTAGGTCTTAAAAATCCAAGCCGTAGTTATCACTGTTTGGAAGATTGCAATTTCTACCACTTGGCGACGCCACCGTAGATTTCTCTCGTCAATAGAGAGATTCACGAATTTCTCCCGGCGCGAGACCCACTTTTCTGACCATGACGCACTGTTGCCGTATTTATTTACTGAGAAACTTCTGTGCCAAGTTTTTCTTGAATCCCGTTTGTGATAATCCGATTGGATACACACAGCCTATTTGTGGAATACGCGGAAACCTGACATTCCTCTATTCTGGAACGGCCAGGATGGAAACATGATTTGTCAGTATAGGCTAACCCTTCTGCACACTGTGAATGGACACAGGGATTTAGCTTGGCCCTGCTATAGGTAAAAAGCAAAGCGAATGAATGAATGGACAAGTTGATTGGCAATATTCACATCCATTCCACATCAAGCTACATTCAAACTTACCAACTAAACGTCTTTTCTGAAATGTTTACTTCTTCTGTAACAGATATGCCAGAGTGCCAGTGACAGAGGGGGAGGGGCACAAGCCCCCAGATCGACATCCACCTTCCCCTACCAGCAAGTAAGGCACACTAAAAATAAATGTTCTTTTAGACCAACATTTGCATTTTTGTTGGTATTGAGTGATAAACTAAATGTGTCTCTGCCCCCCAAAATATCCTCCCCCCCCGTTTCTGTTGCTGGCGCCATCACTGGTTCTTTACCAAGTTAAGAGCGCTGAAGTCATATTTTATAGATGTGCCACTATTGCATATCCTGTAAAACTTCATTACAGGTAGCACCATACAGTTTGAGGCATAATTGCTCCGGAATAATTAATTATTTCGGATTAACTGAATGTCAAGAAGATACTGTAGTACTTAACATAACAAAAAGACATACCAATTAAATTCTCGTGTAAAATAATATGAACCACACGTTCTTTGCCTAGAAGAACCATTCACAAACGGCTCTCTGGTTTTGGTGTAGGATTCAGATATGACAAATGTAAACCTTGGTTAACACACCTTCAATTGTTTTGGTGTTGCAAAGTTGATTGACTGGCCATTGGTGTTGGGTTAATTTGCAGAATCTCATAAGATTATTTAATAACTAGGGAGACAAATTTATGGTAAATAAAAACTGAGGAGAGCGGTAAATAAAATGTTAGATCAGCGGTATATACCAGCGGTGGAAAAAAATAAAAATTGGCACACACTTTTTCATCATGAGAGGAAACAACATACAAAAGAGCTATAAATTGATAAACTACTACATTTTTATATACTGTACACAAACACAAGTACTTAGCTGTCCAACCAAAAAGAAAACATCAACACAAAAGCAATTCATTTCTAAATTGCATATCTCAAGTGATTTATCATTGTATGTAATTAAAGTCTATCCTTGCTGTACAACAAATAAAATAATCACTACTGCACATACACAAACACATGTTGAAAATCACATGATGAAAAACAAAATTCATTCATGACTGAACACAAATGACACCATTGTTTCCCTTGATGTGCGGGAACAGACTAATCTTATCGCTGCTACAGCTAGCAAGTTCAATGAAACTGGAAGTTGAGTAGACATTCGGGGGAAGAAAGGAATGCAGCTTGACAGGGAGCGAAGTTTTCGAACTGAAGTTATGTGCATGGGAAATCCCAATTTGCAGCGTCTTCCTGATGTGATCGAAGATGAAATGTTGTTCAGCTGCAAGTGGTAGGAAACTTTAGGCAAACGTTTCGTTACAAATCGACAGTTTGCGCGCACAATCTCGATTGCCGTTTTTGCGTATTTTCTACTTAATTTGAAGATATTTCACGGTTATTTCGCGAAAAAGCGTTCATTTCGTGGAAAAGCACACATTTCGCATTACTTCGCGAATAAAACTCATGCATATTTCTTCATTGGGGGTGTAGTTACGTGCAGAATGTTCAAAATTACATCTTTTTTCCACATTTCGCGATTTCGCGCATCGCGAAAATTCAATGTCCCTATTAATAACACATCCCGGCTGACGGCTTCAATTGCATCCCCTCCAGAGTGATTTTTAAAAATCTCGCGCTGGCAACACTGATCGGGTTTTTCATTGCCGGCTCTGCAATCGAACCGTTCAATACCAATAACCCTTCCTATCATGGCCGCTCCTCCTTCAAACTTTCTGAATAGTTGCGTTATGAGGACTCCACTGTTTTTGCGTCAAGTTTGTACACCGGATGATTACGGATGTCGTCCCCGTAGCTTTCTGCCGCCCACGCGCGGATAAATATTTGATTTGCGAAGGGAACGTGATGGCTCCTAGCGATCGAAGATCAAAGGAGCGGCTTCGCTCAAATGTTGCAAGGAGACACTTTAAAATCCTGAAACTCTTTAAGGCGTTTCTGCAGCTTTGCAATCAACTCTTATAAACAGTGACCAAAGTTTGGCATTGGTTAGCGGTTTTGCATTGTGCCCCTTCTGGGAATCGAATCTGGCACTAATTTTTTCCTGCCCCTCCTTTATTCCCCCCACCCCCTCTCTGTGGTTCAGAGATTAATTTACACATACATATGGTTTCGTACAGTAGATTCAAAACAACTACACATAATTTATTCATTTCCGACAGTGGCGGTGATTAGAGGGAGCGGGGGCAGTTGCTCCCCCCACTTCCAGTTTTGGCACACAATCGCCACTGCCGATTTGCAATGTATGGGCGATTTATTCTGCAAACGTATCTATAGAGGTCAAACAAGTAACGAATAAATTATCTGGGAGTGTTGGTAACAAGAAATTTAAAAATTACGTAGGAAATAATACATCCCCTACCCCTCCGTAGTTGCTTGGAACTTGAAAATGTTTGAAAATATATTGTTTAATAACGATGATAAGATTGCTCTACACTAAATTTCTAAATGAAGAGTACTAGGGGGCAACTGCCCCCTCTTGCTCTTTTCCCTCCCGTTCGGACGTCTATCATTGTGTGGAAATGTAAGTATAAGAATCTTTTAAAATACTATGTGATTTTTATGGTGAAAAAGAAGTGTTTATAACCAGGCCCGTAGCCAGGCAGGGGCCAGGGGGAGGCCGAACCCCCCTGGAACTGCCGTCAGCCCTCTCTGGCACAGTCATCAGCACCCCCGCTTTGACATTAGGTAAAACTGTTTTGTATAATTGTTTGCAGTGAAGAGTGAAAATGTAGACAGCTCACAACTTTAAGGATAAATCCACAGAACATGAACAGCATTTATTACTATTACAATCGCTAATCTTGTTTATGAGCTGAAGTCTAAGTAGATGCAAGTATTTAGAAGATTATGTAGACTTTGTAAGTTCTTTAATGCGGGAGCTTCTTTATCTGCTGTAGCTTCACTACCCCTGTTGCGGCATCCATTTAGACAGAAATCTGTGATTTTGATGTCATCATGCAAATTTCCTTCTCATCTGCGTCAAAGGTCAACAACAGCTCCCAAGTTTTGGGAAGGAAGGGGAGTTTCATTTCTTCGGCTGGGGGTGGAATGTACTGTAGGCACTTTGATTGGATATTGTGCATTTTTTGTGTGATATAAATATATGTATCATCTAAAGTAGTATGCAGTGTGCAAGGGATGATTTCAGTACCAGTAAATTAACACTTTAAAAGATGTAGAAAAATGTAGTACTTGTGTGATATTTATAAACTTTATGTAACTTAATGACCCCTCCCCTGACACACACAATTTATCTTAATTTAATAGTTCTTGTTTAAAAAATAAAATTGGTTTACAAAGCCCCCCTGATAACCTGTGACCCCCCCCCCCCCCTGGAGATCAATTCTAGCTACGGGCCTGTTTATAACGCGAGATAAACAATGTGTTCTTAGTTTTATCTACTGGTAGTATTTGTCGCTGCAGTCGAAGTGCATCAAGACTGAACTGCAAACCATTCTGGAAGGGTGTTCGCTTCTAGACGGCCATAGCTGTCTTTTAGTGCATTCTTAGAAGTTACTATCTAATTAGCAATATTCTAGCCTTTTTTTTTTTTTTTTTTTTTTAAGGGTTTGGTTGAAGGAACCCAAAAATCAAACTCGCTTCCGCGTAGTGCATCCCGATAACTGCAATACTGCAGGCTAACGACGCTCAGGCTCCTGAACTTACATCCTGTATAATTGTCTGTGGGGCTTGCGTTGTTTCGTCCATATGTCCATTGTTCCTTCATACATTTCATCTTAAAGCCATTTATCCTCAGCGTCGCGATTAGCCAACAGAGGTAGAAATACGATGTTAAATAAACTATATAACATGAATCCACACATGAGAAGCGACAAGCTACACAGTCCCCTTCAGTCTAAAGCATAACATTCACCCCACCTGCGCGAGCAACAGACAGAGGCGACACTGTATTGAGGGAGAACTCACACCGAAGCGACAGGCGATACGTGTCGCTTGAGAATTTCACCAATTGAAGGCATGCTTGTGAAGCCTGCCCGCTACGGTTTGAAACGTTGCTGCTGACAGGTTCGTTCCCAAGCGACACGTGTCGCCTATCACTTATCGCTTCGGTGTGAATTCTCCCTAAGAAAACGGCCTAGTCTGAGCGACACGAGCAGCGCTTGTCGTGTCGCTTCGGTTCGAACATTGCATTGTTGGTGTCGTGCGATGTGCGCACGTACAACGAGCGCACAAAGGAAATTTCGTACATTGAGCGCACACTTCCTGAATGACCTTTAAGCGACCGTATCAGAGGCGCAACCACGAATTTCTGTCTGGGGGGGGGCAAGTACCAGGATAAACGTACCAATAATAATAATAATAATGTTAATTAAAAATGTTACTAATAATGTTATTATAACATTATTATTATTGTTATTGATTTGCCTCATTTTACTTCGTTTCTTGTGCCACTTTTGGCTAATTTACGAAGATGGGGATGAGTGATGACATGATGAATGGATATTCGCAAACATCCATGCCCAAGCCGGGATTCGAACTCGGGACCAATATTATTATTACTATTAGTAGTGGTAGTATCAAAGACGTTATTATCCTCGTAAATTACGCAAAAAGGGGGTAGAAGTTTGTAACAAAGCATTTGTCTTCGAATAAACGATTTGAATTATGTATTTTTTAACACCTTCAATTTCACATTCATAACGGAAAATAAGCACATATACTATTCTTGAAAGACAGAAAATGTTTGATAAATGCGTTCCAAATATAATTCTTTTTACATTAACATAACTTTCATGCATGATATATGTTTCACATATATGCAACGTGGAGTGGCGCGACACTAAATTGTGTACGTATTCAAAGTTTCTTTAATAAATATTATATACAGCATATATTATTTAAATACATTACACAACCAATTCATCCATCTCACAAAAAAGCAACAGCAAAAATGACATAAATTATCTCTGAAATGGGCACGCTCCCCTTCCTCAAAAGAATTGTTCATGCATTTAAAACAAAATGAATTAAGACAAGTCTTATTTCTCTGTTTGATGATTTACATTGCATTACAGCGAAGACATAAATTGCGAGCGAAGCGAGCAAGAAAATTTTTGGATCCAATTTTTTTCCACGCTGAAATCAATATTAATTTAATAGGGTGCAAATAATTTCACGGAACGCCATGGCATTATATCATTTACAACTTTCGTGCCTCCCTCCCCGATGGTGTAGCGGTAACATCGTCGCCTTGTGATCAAGGGGTCCCGAGTTTGATAAACGGTGGAGGCACATAGTGGTTCGGAACCCACTTTAAGCTATAGGCCCAGTCTCAATTAGCCATTCTGTGCATAAAGTAGACTTAAAAAAAAACACAAATCAATCTCCTGGGTACAGTTCTGAACTTGATAAGACTAAGAAAAGTAGGCGAGCGAAGCGAGCAAGAAAATTTTACGAGTTGTAATTTTATTTGCATAAAATTTGAAGTTCTGGGAGGTAATTGCCCCCTGCAGGTACACTTGGCCGTCAATGTTTGCCCCCCCTTGTCCCCTAGGAGTCATTTTCGACCAACGAGGGGGGGGGGGTAATGCCCGCTCCTGCCCCCCTTGCGGTTGCGCCACTGAGGCATATATCGAGCGCACACATATTTTTTTTCTACCTTTATGATTAAATGTCAACCTTCCCTCACACTTTTTGCCAGAATTGGGACTGGACAATGTGTAATCTAATACACAATGGTATATCAACGCCAAAGCAGCACACATCCTACTGTTTTCCTAATCTTGAAGATGGCGTTGACTGGCTTCGAAAGGTCCTCTCTGGCTCTTTTCCTGCACTTTTACTTGGCTTTCTCTACTTCCGACTCGGCAACGTTTGGCACACATTGATGAGGTGTCGATTCCAAAACATTGTTGTTCCGATGACGTTTTCACGGAACCCTTGCACTTGAGTGGCAGTTCCTTCACACACCGCCAGTGGATAATGTTCTCAGTTTGACGGCCAACACGGTACCGTTTTCCGTGGAGCAGAAGTGGCGGGGATTGGGTCCCAAAACCGGAAGGGGGGGGGGGTGCAAGATGTCAAAACAGGGGGGCAAAGATAGTATATTTCCCTTTGTAGATGAGATTTAGCATAGTGCGGGAGCAAAACTGGCGAAAAGTGGGGGAGGGTGTGTGTTCTGACGGACTAGCATTAAAATATAATGACGACCGTTTTTAAAACATTAACGACCATAACGTAGACACCATAATTAATGTAATTTAATTTATTCAGTTTTTAAAAATATATATTTATGATGCATATAGGTGTAATTTTTAATCATTATCGGTACACTGTCTGTCTGTCACACGGTGTACAGCTTCGTGCTTATTGTTTACATTCAATACTCAGAAGTATTCGAATAGTACTGTTTCGCAATTCATTTCCTGTCATGAACAGCCATGATAATTCCATGTTTAGAAAATCATATATTTATTATAATGAAGAACATGTCTGAATGTGAGTTAACCAAAAATAAAAAAGCGGGACATTTTCGCATCAAGACTAAGGTAACGGCAGTACCATGAAAACACATTTAGGGGATGTGCGGGTAGGGCTCCACACATTCTCGATCTCGGCCATTTTGGATGTGACGTGATCAGGACCACGCTCGGGCCGCCTTTACCGCCCAGGGTTGCGCCCCAAGTACCCACAGATTTGAGGCTGGGTGAGCCCCCAGAGCCACAACTCCAGAAAATTTCTGACCTTCCTTAGATCACCCACGCTGGGAATCGAACCCGGCTCTCCCGCGTAACAATCAGACGCCCTAATAACTAGACCACCGCGGCGTGTACTGAGTCCAAGGTCTGGACTATCTCACTATGTCACATAGTCCTAGGCTATGAACAGAAATAAGTTTACCAACTCCTAAGAAATCAGGTTGCCAACTCATAGGAAATCAGGTTGCCAACTCATAGGAAATCATGTTGCCAACTCATAGGAAATCATGTTGCCAACTCATAGGAAATCATGTTGCCAACTCATAGGAAATCATGCCAACTCATAGGAAATCAGGGTGCCATCTCATAGGAAATCAGGTTGCCAACTCATAGGAAATCAGGTTACCAACTCATAAGAAATCAGGTTGCCAACTTCAGAATCAGCATCATCATCTCTCTGATATGAATAATTTTATTTACAATTTCTGATCGATTTTTCTCCTGTATTTTATTCTCTAGACTTCAGGCTTCGCAGATAGCATAGCTAGCCTAGAATATACGTTCCTGACCGCGGCTCTTTCGCATCAAGACTGTAGATGGACATTTATGAAAGGACAACATCGAAATTCTTCCAAAATCTGAAAAATCCTCAATGTTATTTTCGTACGTCTTAATAGGTTCATATTATTAAGGGGGAGCCATGACCCCCCCCCCCTTGGGTACGGGCCTGTTTTACTTCCTGTAATCTTCATTTCAGTATGCCACGTTTTCATTAAACTTTAATAGAATTCCCGTTTGTTTAATAGTTTTTTGTCACCCCCCTCCCGTATTATCTTTAATCTAACTTTAATATTCTTGTCGTCACTTCCTCGTGTATTAAAGTTCTGTTGCTTGTTATTCTTCGGTGCAGATCTTCTTCGAGCGAGATATAATAATGTGTGGGCTGATTCTTTAGGCAAAAATCTTGACTAGATCTTAGGAGCGGTTTGTGCTACATTTCCTAATGTAATCCGAAGGCTTGACAACCCACTGCCTCTCTCTCGTCTGTAGCAAAAGCAAACAGAAGCTGGAGAAAGCAAATTGGTTGCGCAAGAAATGACGAGATTAATTAAAGATTTGAAAAGAGCGTCTTTTTTTTTTTGCAATGTGCAAAAAAGCACTCCTGCTTTGACGATGTTAATGAAATACGTTATGCAAACACGACCTTCTTCCAGATTATACATAATGATGTGAATGTAATGAGCTAGCAGTACGATTAAACATGAATTGCCAGGAAATAATAAATTTGAACACACGAAATATGTATATCGTCGCATTAATCCCAAAACCTTGAGATTTTGACGATGATTTTGTTATTTATTCTCTCAGAACGAAAGTCAGATATTGAAGAGCACGAGTCCTCACTATAACATAATTTATAATATCAAAATTTATTGGAAGCTAAAGTGTTTGTTAAGTCGAGAAGGATTTTTAGTAAAAATTTCACCATCAAATATTTTATGAAAAATATTTCTAGTTTCTAAAATTATTTTAAATGTCAAATGTTCCCGACATTGAAAACGTGTTCTTGTCAAACCTTACACTGTCTAAAGTCGAAGTTGAAAAGTTTTGAAACAAATATTTTTCGTCAAAATCATTTGAAAATTGTTTGATTTGTTGTTTTTTTTACTTCGCTCTTCTGCCACTTTTGGCTAATCGCGAAAATGAGGAAGAGTGATAATATGATGAAGCTGTTGAAGACACACACAAGTAACAGGCCGGGATTCGAACCCGGGACCCCTAGCGTCGTAGCGCGCTATGCTAACCAATCCGCCACGGAGCCCAGCTTGAAGAAATGTCCGTTGTGTGTTCTCGCACAATACAAAACAGATATCAAGGAGTACGGTTTGTCCGTGTTATTTAATCTTCGAAATCAAATTTTTCAACAGAAAATATTTGTAAGATCGAAATTATTTATTTTTCTAAAGTATGTTTCCAAAACTGAATTTGAAATGTTTTCTAGATAATTTTTCAATTTTTGTGATTTTTTTATATTTGAAAAATTATATAGATAAAAGCAATTTAATATTAAAGGTACTACCGGAATAAGCAGCTTTTAGCCTATATGTTGTCATTGGTAAAATAAAGTCAAAATTTGCGCATTTGTCGATTTGACACTGGTGCAGCGATATGTGAATGATTAGAAATCATGGGAGAACGTAGTCTCGAAAGACAGAAAACTGCGGCGATGGAATTCGATGAGCTCACCACACGTTACTCAATGTAAAGCTGCTTGACGGTCCTGCTCCTCAACAGGCTGTTGGGCCTTGGAGATTAGTTTCTTAAAAAATATTTCTTCCATTTCCATATTCTTTATTTCATTCTCTCTCTCCCCCTCACATTCTTCCGTCCTTTTTTGCGTCTTTCTTCTACAATTTCATTTTAAGTCGGTCTTTTTTTTTTTTTTTTTTTTTTTTTTTTTTTTTTTTTTTTTACCAAATGCCAAATCTACTGGCGACTGACCTTGGTAGCTACACGTATTTCCATCTGCCAATCGTTTTTGATGTAGAGGGGGCAAATTTTTAATATCTTGTGTCGCATTGGCAGATATAGCAGGGTATACACAGTCACTTGCCCCCTCCCCCAAAAGAAATAAGTAACAAAAATGGGATGATATGTTAAAAAAAATAGAGCAATCAAATAGCAATATTTCGATAATGACCCTTCCAGATTGCCAAAGAATATAACGTTTAACATAAGTAAACTAAGATGAACTATATCGTATCTGCTTGATATTTACAGGTCGATAATGTTAATAGACGATTAATATGTACAAGGGAGCCCTTTATAATTCATGCTTCATAATTATTCCCTCTAGTTTCCAGTATGCAAGATTTTTACGCACAAAGGAATCTAACGAGAATCCAACATCACCATTGTGTTGTGTTATGCAAGAAAAAAAGAATTAATTAAATAATAATGGTTACATATTATCTACACTTTGATGAATTATGTAATGCATTTTTTTTGTACTTGCTAGAACATTAAAACATGGGTCCCTTAGTCCACCACGGACTCTTATTTCCTTCAAAGGGAGACTCTTTCATCACTACAGACAATGTTTACCTACTGGTTACATTAACCATTTTGCAAAATATGTGTGAATCATATTATAGTTGAAATACATGTTTTGACACCTGACAAACAAATAGGAATCCCTTGATTGATCAATGACTTTTTTGGATTACAGTGTCATCATTAATATTTCATGTTAAGTTTCTTAGAAAGAAATTGTTTTAATAGGGCGCAAATAACTTTTACGGGGGGCCATTGTAACGAGTGCACTCACGGTCCCCGAAATGACGTGTCAATCATGGCACGGGGCCAAACGTCGTTATGCGTACGGGAAACCGGTCGTGACTCACGGTCCAGTTATCAAGTTCGGTACTGAGACGGTCGTTTATTGTCATACTATTGCGAGGCGGAGATTAATACCTTGAAAAGTTACACTGTTTTGTTTACCTTTGATATGTAGATTCGAACAATCATAAAACACTAATAGCATAATATCTGGTACCTGAAAAACGTCAAATAACAACACTGACGAACGGTAAAAAGTGAATATATATTGTAACAACAAAAAAATATTGCAATCAACAACTGTTTACAAAGCCTCCTCACTCTCACAACATTCACTCTATCTCTCTTTCACACACATGAGGTATTTTTACATGTGAAGTATGGATACAAATCATGGATCTCATTAACATATCATTCCTTTTAATTTTTAAACCTTTATGTGAATTTAGGGCATTTGTCTGCCAGCTCCTGTGCTCTTTTAAATTAACTTAAGTGCCAGCCCTCGGAAAGCGGTTAACTAAGACAATTGGGTCAGCGTGGTTAAATCTTTCGTTCGAATGAACGTATGCATCGAGTCGTAAGCTCGACATTATACAAGTTTCTCGGACGGGGGTATTACACACAAGCCTCTCTCTCGTCCCATGAGAACAACTACTCAATTACATAGTGATGCAAAAACTTAATTGGCTCCAGCTGCCGGAATACACTAATCAATCGTCGGCGCGAGCAAAAATTACCTTAAAAACCACCATGCAACAAATAATACTATTTCACGCACACGACCTTGCAATAAAAACAACTACGCTTTCCACAATTAAAAAGGACTCATCAGTCAACTATTGACAAATTAAATGGCGCGACGGGGCGGTCGGTTACACAAGACATGGAGCACACTTTGACAATTTATACTAAATATTAAAGAAATGAAATGGAGCTTCTAACGCTGAATGCAGACAATTAAATTAGAACATCTGAACATGAAAATTACCCTTTTTTATAACAATACCAAAACAATTTTTAGACGCGGAAGTTAGGTTTGGGTTTTCCTGAGTAACTTTGCGAATAAGTGAGACTTCGGCGTTAACTGTACGGTGTTGATACTAACGACGCACGTTTACATGAACATGAGACCCTCTGAAGTATACTGTACCAGACTCTGCTACATGGCGTGGTCATTCATCTCTCCTGGACGCGGGACTTGCACACGGTTCCTTTGTGGCGAAATTGTCCTCCGAGGTCGATCGCGACGAAGAATAATTGCGACGATATGGTGTACTTGCACCTCCTCAGAACCTCGGGCGTTCCTCTTGTCACTAGCGTCGGGTGTACGTGGTCACGCGTCGGTTCGGAATCTCTCTGGTGACGGGCTTCGATTCGGCTCGTTCTGGAAGCGTCGTTCTGGAGTCGTCCTTCAATCTCTCCCTCTGGCTTCGATCGGCGTCGTTCTGGAGTCGTCCTTCAATCTCTCTCTCTGAAGACGTCCTTCGGGCTTTGGTTGGGACGTCGATCTGACAGCGTCCTTCGGGCTTTGGGCAGTGTTTGGTTTCGGCGTCGTCTGACTGGCTTCGGCGTCGTTGCAGGCGTCAGGGGAGTCGACGGACTCCCTTCTCTATCTTCTTTAGCCCTCCATCCTTATGTAGTCCACGCTTGGCAAAAACAAATCACCGCGTAATCTTCACCAAAATAAGGCGCACACTGGTAACTCTCTATCTGCAAGTCGCTCACAGTACGTAAGGAAACAAAGTTCACGGACACAAAGCAATGATCACGCGAGAGTGTAGCGCGGAGATGCTCTCTCTGTGAAATCCGGGTCAAAACTGTGTCTGGAATCATAGTACTGCCTATATATAAAAGATTCAAATTCGTCCGTTGAAACCCACGCTAAGGTGTCTTCGCTTCGCTTTCTCAGGGGATGGAAATGACCTCTGTCCATTGTCTTGAAAGGCGCGGTCGGCGACGCGTCCTGGATCCTTGCAGGCTTGAGCTCCAGCTGGTTTTCCTGGTCATCCGTGAACACGGGTTCGAACGCCTGCTGCGACTCGAGCCCGGTAGCGGCGAAAATAATCTTTCCTTATCTCCGCGTTGGTGCAAATATGTCATGTTCTAGGCGGCGGCTGTCACTCAAGAAAAACCCCATCTCTCAACTCCCGACGTCTGGCTCGGATACAAGTTTATTCACAAAAATAAAATCAAACCTCACACTTTCTTGTTTGTGCATAAAATGAATCAATAAACAAAAAATAATTTATATCGAACTGCGTTTCACATGTCACTAGATACCGTGACACCATGGCATTTACGGGGAAAATTTTACGAAATGTATTTTTATTTATATAAAATTTGAAATTGAGGGGGGGAATTGCCCCTATGTGCCCCTTCAAGTGCCCTTGGCCGTCTGGAAATAAAATGCAAGGAACACGTAAAAACTAACTCCATCGTGAGTATCCAATTGTCCTGCTATTCTTAGATTCTTCTAGTCTTGTTTTTGTACTTCAATGTTTGCTTCCCCTAGAATGGATTTCCATCCAAGGTCGGATTCGTGGGGGGGACAATGCCCCCTGTGGTTGCGGCACTGTTTATGAGTGTCTCTTCATCAATTTCACGTCATCACTCATTGTTGCGATTAGCTAGAAGTGCCAGAAAAGCAACGCTAAGTAACAAAAATCAAATATCCACTCCATATCTCTACCACATGAATCACTATTACCAGAAGGTGGACTTGGGAAACAAAAATTTAAGCAGTTCCAAGTTCATAGCAACACACCCAAGAAAAACATCCAAACACATTAGGCACTTTTAATACAAGACTACTCAAAATGTCGCAACTGTTCTAGATACTGAAAATTGCGAAATCATTTCCCGAAGTCCGAATCTCGAAGGCAATCCCCCCCCTCTTCCAATCCTGATACGACATTATAAGGAATCCCATCAGGCCCGTACCTAAGGGCCATGGGCCCCCCCTCGAGCCATGAAAATTTTTAATTTGAACGTATAAAAAACCTACAAAAATTACGTTGATGGTTTTTCAAATTTTGCATGAATTTCGATTTTGTCCTTGCACAAATGAAGAGGTTGTTTCTGGACAGAGGAAGGCTCTAGAAGTCTGCAGTCTGCAATATTGGGCTATTTTAGTTCTATAATCATTGATATCAGATGTCCCGATTTATTTGGGACAGTCCATTCCTTTTAATCCATGTCCTGACTTTTTTTCTTTTTGGCTCGGACACTGCTTGCTATAAGGGAAGAAAGACTCTTGCGCCACTACAGACATTGTACTGGTTACGTAGGACGTTCTCTAGAAGACTCTGTAAATTTTTAAAATCGTCTGAACTTTTGAGTCAGAAACAGTTGTTTGACATTCGACAAATAGGAATCCCATGATTGTTGAATGGTTTCTTCTATTACAGAGTCACTAATGTTTCACATAATTAGAATAGATGGGAACTTTCTATACTCTTTACATTATTTAGGTTCCTCAATGACTGCAATACAAAATCAACCACCCGCACCGCAAGGTCTGTGATCCCTTTTCGCCACCACTGAGCAGAAGGATAAAAAACTTTGTTTTCTTTCTCCAACATCAGGGTTTTTCTGCAACTGATATCCATTCTGCCACTCAATGGCTTAGGGTTAACTAATATTATGTAAATAGGAAAATCCACTGCACAGCACAATCGTTGCTAGATTTTTGGGGTAAAAAATTGCCTGAAGTACTTTTAACATATTGTTATTTGTCCAAAACACTCAAGAAATTAAGTACATTATTATTTACGAAATTCTGTCAATCGGAATATGTTTTCCTGAAACTTTTCTTCTTTTCTACTTGTAATTGTCTTGAACATAAATACACAGTGGTGTGACCGTACAACAGACAACTTTCTCAGTGTGCAGAGGACATCAAGGCCAAACAATTCGATCCTACGAGCCGTTGAAAATGGCATTTTCTATCCGACATGTATGCAACCCTATTTAATAGCTTCTTGGTTGCCAGTGGCATTTATTTTTACTGTCGAATAAGATTCTAAAAGCGAAAATACACCATAGAAACAATATTATGCCAGCAGACACACTGCCAGGGCGAAGTCACTTAGCCGTTCCCTTCAGATAATTTATTTACAGGGTTCGCACTGACTCCAAAGTCCTTGACAACTGGAGGAGTCAGGTAAACAAGGCTGGGACTGAGGTAATTGGAAACAAATGATTTCTTAAACTTTCAAAACCTGGAAAAGTCAGGGGAATTAAATGATTTTCGCTTGGCAAAATTTGTAATCGGAAACGTGTTTCGTTTTATCTTCCCAACAATCTTCCTTTGTGGGTAATATTGCTTATAAAAAGATTATTTCATTTATTTTTAAAAATGTTTAACAAACGTGATTCCTTTGATTAACTTATAAAGTTGAAGTGTAACTCTTATTTTTTAGCATGTTAAATCATTACACAGTTATGTAAAATACCTGGAAAAGTCAGGGACTTTTCAAAATGGGTGTGAACCCTCATCATCTATCAACAACCGCACACACATATGTTGCTTTCGTAGGCTATTTGAATTGTTTGCATTATTCACACATTAGTCTACCCGTATCATATATATTGCTCTGACAGAAACAAATGTCAGTGTCAACTGCAAATATTTGTCACGTGGTTGCATACATATAGGTTAGAAAATGCTGTTCTTCAACATTTCGCAGCAAAACGATCAAATTTCTCTACCCACCCTCTCTCATACACTCCCCCTCCCCAACACACATATTATATATATATATATATATATATATATATATATATATATATATAGTGTATAATATCAGAGAATATTTTTGAAAATTCGACTATGGGTCTGCCCCCCCCCCTCAAAAAAATCCTGGGTACGGGCCTGAATCCCATACACCTTAATAAATCACAAAATCGAATAATTGTCTTTGTTATGTTGCTAGAGTAACACATGATATAATTGTAAAGATTAGTGAGAATTCCAGGTAGGAATATGTTCTGTATTTTTCACAATGGGGCAAAGCAAGCTCTCAGGGAGACAGTTGCCCCCCCTGCCCCCTAGCTACGGGCCTGAATACGCTCAAATTGTTATTTTCAAGTCGTCTCTCTTAGCAATGGATGTTAGTGGCAATCCTGCCACGCATCCTTGGAAGTTCCGTCAGTGCTGTTCGGGCGTTGGGTTGCATTCATACAGGCTAGATTTCCAGCGCTTTCGGGTAACGTTTGTCACCGCTGTATATCAATAGCAATACACACACATATATATATATATATATATAGTTCAGACTTTCGATACTGTTGCTGGTTGTCCTGCTGATACATCTGAACTTGATGGTGCTTGGATAGTTATGCAGTGCTATCCCAAGGAGACTTTCTGTAAAGTACTGAAATTTTGGCCGACAGAAAAACAATATGCCAGTGGCAACCGTGATTGCATGCGTACAAGATAAGACAAAAGGAAGATTTATATTTAAAAGGATTGTACAGTCGAAAAAGTTGTTCATTTGGAGTATTTTGTATTCTGTGGTCGATTCTACGTTCATGATATAATTTTGACACGATTTTCTTGTTAACAAAGAAAATAAAGAGATGGCGCTTTATTTCAGTACATAATACTTATTATTGTATAAGTATTGTTTTAGTTTTAATAAAAGTTAAAATAGTTTTGTCAAATGCAGAGAAATAAAGGTAAATTTCTTGTATCGGACAAATGGCTGAAATTTGCTAGTTCTTTTAATTTATTCGTACTTACGTATTCTGCATTGAGAAACATTGTTGAAGGTGGCATTTCCCTTATTTCACGGAAATAAGCTCTATTTCCGACATATCGAGTAAATTTTCTTAGTTTCTTTTTGCCTTCGGTAACACGCAAAATGGCGGTCACAGTTTCACTACCGTACTCGGCATGCAATGTTTCCACCCCCACTGCACCCAAAAGTACCTAAGTAGCCCCACAAACCATTGATGCATAGCTCCACAAACCATTGACGCATAGCCCCACGAACCATTAACACATAGCCCCACGAACCATTAACACATAGCCCCACGAACCATTTGCGGAAACGTACCTTCTTCAGTTACAAAAACACGTGTTTGGAAACGCTGACCGGCATAGGCCGTGATTACGTCATCGCACACAGGCAACATCCGGCTGGAAGTAAATGGATGCAACAGCTTCCGTGCATCGGTCACACATTTATATCGAGAAATAGATGGATTACCGGCAAAATTCAATGAACGATGCGAGAAAACACTTCCCCGAACTTCCACAACTATAAAGAAACTGCATTCGGTAAGTAAATACTCCTGTAAATTTGAAGAATCCGTTCGTCCGATACGAGAAATTTACCGAAATGAATCAGAAAAAGATTTATAAAACTATTTTCTATCAAATCTCTCCCTCTGTTTTACTTTCAAAATTTAAGGACTTAATCAAAAGCTTTTTTTCTATTACGAAGCAACAATATAATTCAAGTTTACTTTCCAGCAGGGGTCCTCTCTTCCAGCTTTGGCCAGCAAGGCTTTGAAGGTATTGATCTATGAAATAAAAAAGTGATATGATTGGTTCTTACAACGACGTGTTTCTTAGACGTCAGAGCAGGTGGATGGAAGAACCAATCAGACGGGCAATGTTCCCGCCCTCTTATGCTATTGAAGGTTGGAAATAACACGGGTCTTCGTGTCATGGAAGTTGTATGGCTAACTTTTTGAACACTAAAATAGCAAAATGCAGCAGGAAATTTTATTGATTACAGCATACTGGAGCTCTGGGGTGAATTATGAAGATGATTCAGACGTGTTACTACTGATGGGGCTGTACCTTTAATCTTATTGAAACGATACCAAGAAGATTAGCATGCCCCTGCGTAAGGATGAAACGCAAAATCGTAAATTCTGAAGTTTCATAATGAAAGGTTTGCAGGGTTCTTGTTGTGTTTCTTCATAGTGTATACTCTTCCGTTTCTCTTATTTCTTGTTTTTACCTTCATTTCTTCCATTTAAGATTTATGACCGTCAACCTTTCATATGTTCAAATCAGGTCCTAGGAATTAATTTTTTGGATCCATTGTTCATTCATTCATTGTTTTCTGCCCAAGGATAGGTCTTTCCTTGCAATCTCCATGCTGTTCGATCTTCAGCTCTTCGCTTTGTAGTAGCGTAGGACCCATTTATTTTGATGTCGTCAAGTATTTGGTATCTTCTTCTTCTCAGGATATTCTTTCCCTTAGGATACAGTTTCTTCTCATCCAGTGACACAACAAATTTATTTTTCTCTTCGTGATTATCTGCAGCATTCATCTCTTTTCTCTAATTCTTTCTAGCGCTCTTTCATTTCTCACTTTTTTTGTCCATTTCACCAGTTCCATTCCCCTCCATAACCACATTTCCAGAGCTCCAGTCGCTTTTTCTCACTGGTTCTCAGTGTCCATGTTTCTGCACCATACAGAGCTACTACACTCCATACAAAGCATTCATTAGTTTTTTCCTCAGTTCTTTGTTCATAGATCCACAGAAAATATTTTTCTTTCTATTGAAGGCTTCCTTCGCCATCACTATTCTTACTTTTGAGTCATTCCATGCCAAATCAACACAGATATGTGCAATTTCCAACCTGACCATCTCCGATTTTCATGAAATTTGGGGAGTTGAAACTATGCATGGAACTTAGTAACTAAGAAAATTTTGAGTCTCGTGCGTATTATAATTGTTAAATTTCGCATAGCTTGCCCTTTTTGAGCCCGCTTAGCTATACTAAATGTGCTGTAACTTCGCCCCTATTTCGCCTAGGAAGCTCAAATTAAGCTTATTGTACAGGCAATTGAACAAGCTTTCCAGTGATATATACCAAACCTATATTTGCATAAAACTATAATTTTGTCACGAGACCTTGACCTTGAATATCTCAAAACATGTCATCACCAAAAATCGTAAAAAAAAATATATTTGGTCCCTCATGCCATACTATAAAACATGTCAAATAATCATTCTGAGACTGCAATGGGATCAGATGATGCAAAATAATATGTGTAACTATGTGACTGATAAAAGCCTCATTACATGAACTATGACGAGTCAAAAGTCCCTTAACACCCCCTACAAAATGTAAAGGAGTTATCCTGGTCATGAAAGAAATAGGTTAGGCACAGGGAGATTCCTAGCAGTGTGTGTCAAGCGTAGGTCCTGCATATTGTTGACCGCCATATCGAATTCAACGCAAAAATGTCAAAGGAAAGTGGGTGATGTGATATATCAAACCAGGCTAGAATTTCACGAGAAATGAAGCGGCGAAGGTTTTTCAAACATATATTTAACCAGAAAAAACTTATACGCATATCTTTCACTTACTATATATGCACATTACAATATTGTCAATGTTCCTGTGAGCGCACTTGTTGACATCTCTCACACTCACACAGAACATTTGACAATGTAGCAGGTGCAACATCATCGCAAGCAGCAACTATGCCTTCTCTCAGATGGTCAATATCACGGATGTTTAATGCATGTACCATTATCTTCAAATGTTTCTGAAGGTAAAAGTCCTCCTAAGATGTTAGATCTGAGGAATGTGCAGGCCTTTTAATAGATCCCCGTCTGCCCATCAATCTACCTAGAAATTTACCATGAAGAAATTGCCACAATGTCCACATAGTGTGGTCACACTGTCATGTTTCAAAACTCTGGAAAAGTGCCATATCCCATAAGCAAGGATGAAAAACCTGTTCACGTAACAAATCCAAGAAGCCCTCGCCATTTAAGGTACCGTTGTTGAATATGGACCAACCATTCCCATTCTCCAAACACTATACCACATCATTAGCTTACCAGCAACAACCATTCGGCTGGGATCTGTCTACTGTAGATTATCAAATCACAGGTATTGCATATTATTTTTATTAACTTCACTGTGAACATAAAAATTAGCCTCGTCACTGAAGAATTTTTCATTCCAAAGGAATTGTCACGTAATTGTTTGAGATACTTTTCCAAATATTCTTCACTATTCAACTATAAGGTGAATGTCGCTGATTAAAACATATGCAATGGTGCATATACTTCTTTCTCTCCCGACATGTCAGCGTGATCTCGATGAGTTCCTAACACGTTAGGAGCATTCTAATGCTTTGTTTTTAACACCTCGAATAATAGAAAATGTTTACAAGCATGCAGTAATAACTTTAAGCTTGTTAAATACTGGAATGTTAAATGTTGGAAAAACCTTCGCCGCTTCATTTCTCGTGAAATTCTAGCCTGATTTGATATATCATATCACCCACTTTCCTTTGATATTTTTGCGTTAAATTCGATATGGCGGTCAACAATATGCCCGACCTGCGCTTGACACACACAGCTAGAGATCTCCCTGTGCCTAACCTATTTCTTTCATGACCAATTATACGCAGGATAACTCCTTCACATTTTGTAGGGAGTGTTAAGGGACATTTGACTCTTCATAGTTCATGTAATGGGGCTTTTATCAGTCACATAGTTACACATATTATTTTGCATCATCTGATCCCATTGCAGTCTCAGAATGATTATTTGACATGTTTTATAGTATGGCATGAGGGACCAAATATATATTTTTTTTACGATTTTTGGTGATTACATGTTTTGAGATATTCAAGGTCAAGGTCTTGTGACAAAATTATAGTTTTATCCAAATATAGGTTTGGTATATATCACTGGAAAGCTTGTTCAATTGCCTGTACAATAAGCTTAATTTGAGCTTCCTAGGCGAAATAGGGGCGAAGTTACAGCACATTTAGTATAGCTAAGCGGGCTCAAAAAGGCCAATTTATGCGAAATTTGACCTTGAATAATTTAACAATTCCAAGATGCACGATACTCAAAATTTTCATAGTTACTAATTTCCATGCATAGTTTCAAATCCCCAAATTTCATGAAAATCGGAGTTGTGGGCTGTGTTGATTTCATATGGAATGACTCTTATTTCTTGGCTACATTTCATTTCATTGCTTATGATGCAGCCAAGATATTTAAATCTGTCTACTTGTTCGATTCTCCATTGATCCATTATTGTGAAAAATACTTGTGCAGCTAATTACCAAATGTAGTTCTAATCTGGACCTGAGCATTGCTCAAATGGCGTATAATAAATGTCCGGATTCGGCCCCAGTTCTGGTCCAAAAAGTATCCCTTTTCTGTTTAGATTCAATTAAAAACATCGACAATGATGTAAGTCTTGAAGATTTCTTGGCGACAAATCATTAAAACAGTCTCTCGGACTATCGTCCAGCTGAGCTGTGGAAAGAATTCATACTGGTCGCATTTCTAGTTGGCGGCTGGGAAACAGCGAATCAGCGACGAGTTGAATTTTCTTCGACTGACATCGGGCATTTTCGAGTCACATGGCACCGAACGCTGTTAGCCAGCACCAGAATCAAACGGGAGTTAATGATACAACTGCACACGTGGTCATGCACAATGAAGTTTCCGGAACGATCACCCACAGGTCGGCATGCAACTGGCAAAAACAGACGCTCGCTTGGCAACGTTGCCTCGGGAGAGCGATGTTACCCCTACAGCAGTGACATAGCGGCCGCCCCGCAAAACCCCGAGATGTAGGGACCCCGCAATATTCTCTCTCTCTCTGTGCTCCTAAAATTTTACATAATCCCAGAAATTCAACAGATAGTGTCGCTTATTTAAAAAATGGATTCACGAAACGGAAATCTGGTTCCCAGTAGCATATCACATGACGACGTCTGCGATAATAAGCAGTAGCGTATTGTCTCAGCCAGAGGGGCCCGGGCAACTTGACATGTGGGGACATTAAATATGAACTTGACAATAGAAATGTGGTCAAATTTTCGGTGATGCTAGTTCGATAGCACTTTTTGTTTATGAGTTTGGATTTTCTTAGAATGTAAATATACTGATTCTAAATTACGTGTAAATGTTATCTTAAGGTTTAATAACCTACGTTAGAAATAATGTTCCAAGTTACTTGGAACGGCAAGGTAAAAGTTTACTTTACTGACTGGTAACATAAAAATGTGCATACCCAAAACACCTACCCCCCGAGATGAAATACAAAAACGCCACTGAGTTAGCATCCCCCCCAAAAAAACGAACAGCTTAATCGCACAGTGGGATTCTGTATGCATTTCTTCATGAATGTGAATGCTGTAGCCTACTGTTGCAGCGAAATATGCATTCGTAACAATCTATAAAATTAATGAAAATATTAAGTACAAAGAACCAGGGTTGTTAAAGCTCCAGGAACTCATACATTGTTCCATACTGTTCCATTGGGTTCCGGTGCAGAACCGGAACTTTTTTCTCGTACAATTTAAATTCGGTCCGAGTTGCGTATTGTTTCATTGAAAAAAGGTTCCTGGACCGAATTGAAATTCTTCCGGAAAAAAGGTTCAAGACCGTATTTAAATTGATCCGGAAAGAAGTTCCTGGCCCTAATTGAAATGATTTAAATATGAAAAGGTTCTACACTGTCTAGAACTCATTTACGTTTGCTGATTTTCTCTCCCAGTCCGGGATTGAATTTATTTACAATTACAGACCAGGCTTGACCGATTAAAAGTTGCCTTCTAAGAATGTCAGCGAGTACGTTTTAGATTGGAATGTCACGCTGCTGTTGTAGAAAGCGTAGCACAGGGAATAAATAATAACGCTGTTGTTCTCTCGTGGGCCAGGTTCAAAAACTCCCTTGTCGAAGAGTTACTGTACATAACGCAATGGACTATATTAGCGTGGCGTCACATGGAGCTCAAACAAACCCGTTAGGTGTTGCTCCGTACAATAGGAGCCGTCCAGCTGATATCACAACAGGGACAGGTAGTGTTGCCAGAGGTGTTGCTACAACCAAGTGAAGGAACACGCGCGAGAGAATGGGGCTACATGGAGAGTGGTAACGTGACTGCAGCGTTTGCGTTTCGCCCATTTCTACCTTGTACCTTAGATTCTCGAGGCAGCCAGCACCTGGATTATTCTTTCATGCTCACAAGTGGATAATTGTTTATCGCCAGGTCCGTAATCGATCCAAGTTGCGTTTTGTTTCATTTCAATACGGAACTTGGACCCTATTTAAACTGATTCGGGGGAAAAGGTTCCTGGACCGAATTTAAATTGGTTCGGAAAAAAGGGGTTCCTGGACCGAATTGAAACACGTTACAGATAAAAAGGTTCTCTACGGTCCACAACCCGTTTACGCTTGCTGATTTTCTCTCCTGGACCGGAATTGAAGTTATTTCAAATTCCTGGACCTTTAACAACCCTGCAAAGAACCACAAATCACAGACATTTAGCCATCGCTTTCCAGACAGGAAATATCAAGAAACACTTGAGGAATGCCTTGTCACACATTGCCGAGCTTCCTTGATCGCCATCGTCGTAAACAGATGTAAACAATTGCAATCAAGAAAGAGACTACAGGTAACTGATTCGTCATTGTTTAGTAAATTCGATCGGAATAAATATCTGGGATTTCGGCAAGAACTTATTGGAGGGAGTCGAAAGCATAACCATTGTTCGCAGAACTTCAGCTACTATACAGAGACAGATATACCATTTTCCACTAGCCATGCTGATCCAGTCTGTAGGGGTTTAAAGCTCAAGTGTTTCTTTTTTGGCCATTCATATGTGTGTCTAATTATCACCTCTCGCACCTTACCATCAAGCTTACCATGAGTACAGCGAGTTGCTCCATAATCACGGATGAATGAGCTACACTACCCAATAGTTCCGATCCCACATACCGAAGGGTATGTTATGCATTAGCATAATTCATGTTCATCACAGTTCTCAAGTTTAGACTACAGGGTGTGGCCAAAGAAGGTAATCGAAAAACTAACCAAACGTTTCTCTTCTTTTGTTTGCAGGTGTTGGTGATGGTTCAAGCTGCAGTACTGTACTACTGAGAAGAAGAGTACAGTACAGTGATGTACAGTACACAAAAAGCAGCAACGCGATTTCAAACATTTCCGTGACGTTCTGAATTTTGAGAAGCAAGTGTATGCTTCAGCAGGATGGAGCTAACCCCACACGTAGGCCAAGGAAACAAAGCATTGTTAGAGAAATGGACTGACTTTCCCCATCCACATTTTAGTTAAGACATTGCGCTAAATACCTACCATCAGTTATGTTCTGCAGCACTAGAAGAATGCACAACCATGTAATCATATGATGAAGCTTTACTTGCAGACCTTTAGCTGAAATAATTCTGCAAAATATATTTATATGGT